>NC_056728.1:1901569270-1901604270 GCF_019279795.1 Protopterus annectens
CACACACACACACACACACACACACACACACACACACACACACACACACACACACACACACACACTCACACACACACACACACACACACACACACACACACACACACACACACACACACCACTGCCTGGGCATGCACTGATGTTCTGGTACTAATTTCCTTGACTGGTGACTGCTTGTTATGCGCCATTCTAGCCAAAACCGTTGTCTATGCAGATTTTTGTGATCAGGTATGCCAGTTGCCCTGCTGCAGGTTAATTGCAACTGTCTGCATGAAGTAAAATGGAAAGTAAGGAACATTCTAATGGCCTTTTCTCAGAGTATTATCACCTGAGGTGCCTAAGCTCTGGATTTGACCCAGAAACATATAATATTCCATGTTCTCATCTGCACATATTTGCCTGTGCAACCTATTCTGCTGTTCCTGTCATCTTTATACTTTGGATTGACAACCATGGCTGTGGTTGGTAAGAATCCTCACCCTTGAAAAAATAAGTTATGTGAAATACATTTGCTTTTGCATGCATGCATGTATACTGAGATTACTTTCCTTTATGACCAATAAAAACATGCATACATACCTCTATATATGTTTACCTGCACATTTTTTTTTTCTTCATGACTCTATGTGTTCACATTTACAGGCACTACTGTTTATGTAGCATTTGAACTCCTCCAGAGCTACCAATGTAATAGAGTGTCTTGTGTAAAACCCATGTCACAGCTGATTAATTTACCATAAGTCTATATCATGTGCACAGTCAAGTGCAAATCATTGTTATTCATAGCTTCATAGGTTCACAGTTAAACACTAGGCTAACTACCCTTGTGGACCATTTTAAACCTTGTCAGTTTTCCTTTTGGTAGTCAAATTAACCTACCACATTTGGTGTTAGATTGGCCTTACCCACCCCGTGGCTCAAAATTATATATCACCCATAGTGTGAATTACTGTGATCATGCCATTCATACTTTCAGGAGACCCATGCATTGGAAAAAGCATATCTGAGCTGCCTCTGTCTGTCCATTAGTAGTGCAGAAGGCAGTCCTGTGATAAATATTCTATTATCCAGCCAGACATCCAAGTTGCACTTGAATATGGACAGAGATGAGGATGTATTCGGAGTCTGTTCAAGATCAGTGGTATCCTCTGAGAGATATACCTGTGACTCTAAACCATTCTACAGACATTGCAGAAGAAGTTTAGATCTCTATACCAAGTATTTTAGATGCCATTTGACTTCCCAAAATACATTATGTCCATCAGTTCAGGATCATAGGATACCTTGTATGCCAGATACAGGTAACTTGTTAGCAATTTGAGGATACCGATTATAGTGATAGGACTTTGAGTTGCTCCATCTGTGACACATTCTTTAGTCCTTGTTTCCTTTTATTAAAGTATCTGTATGTGTGCTCCAGCTGTTGCATTTATCTTCCTAGGTTCATAGGTTCATAGGATGATACTAGGCTATTGGCCCTTGGCCCTTCCTTAAAAGTCTAGCCAAGAATTCCACCCATGTTTCCTCAAAGTCAGCACCTGTTTCAGGGATACAGGTGGAATCCCAGGGGTATATTTTCTGTTTCCCATCCAGTCATCCAGGTTCTTCTTAAAGAGGGCTAGAGAGATACTCTGCTTTACATGGAGTCTATTCCACAGATGGGGAGTCTTTGGAACACAAATCTATCCTGTCAACAAGTTCTATTAATGCCATTGACCAAGTTAAGGCCTTGCATGCAGGTTGCACGAGCGGAGTTTGTTTTACAGATATGCAGCAACTCCATCAAGGCTGGGTCTGAAATGACCTTGTATGCCAGACACAGGTCACCTCTGAGCAGTCTGTATGAGACTGAGTAGATGGACAGGGCTTTTAGCCTGTCTGTATAGGATAGGTGTTTGTGCCTCTGTGGTCTCTTCACCTGCTGCATGTGCTTGACAAGGTACATGCTGAATGGGGCATTGTACTCGATAATGTGCCTGATAAGGGAGGAGTACAGGGATGTTATGACCTGTTCGTTCCTAGATAAAATACCCATATTTATGAGATGGGCCATGCAGAAAGCCTTCCGTACAACGGAGGCAATGTGGTGGTCAAAAGTCAGGTTGCAATCAACTAGGGTGCCCAAGTTCCTCATGATTGATTGCATGCTTAGTACATTGCTATTAATGTGATAATTAGTGGGGATGGCATTTTCCCCAAAGGGGATAATGATGCATTTCTTGGCATTCAGTTTGAGGCCATGCTTCTGGCACCAGTCATTAGTTTGGGTAAGGCCCTCTTGGAGGATGTTCACATCACTAGGAGAATTTAAGTCAGCACCCAGCTTGCAGTTTTCAGCAAACTTGGTCAGCCACAGACCAATGGTTTTGTCCTGCACCTCAGAAAAGTATATCCCAAACAGTAGAGGCCCAAAGACTGATCCTTGGGGTACATCGCTCATTACATGCCCACTACTAGAGGTAGCTTCCCCTACTTTGAGTGGGTTCTATCAGTGAGCCAGTTAGCCACCCATCTGGTAACATGCTAGCTGGGAGAGTTTATCTATTATGCCTGAGTGGGGAATAGTGTCAAGGGCTTTGGCTAGGTCAAGATAGGCAGTGTGCACCATCTTCCCCTCAGCCATGGCTATGGTAACTGTTTCAAAGAAGTCGACCCAGTTTAACAGGCATGCTGTCTCTTTGACAAAACCAAACTGTGTGGGGTCAAGTGTTTGGAGGTTGCCAATGTCCTTGTTTATAAGGTCCATGATAATGTATTCCATGGCCTTGCAGATCAGGCTAGTTAGGCTGATGGACATATAATTGCTTGGGTCAGTGGACACACCACCTTTGTGTAGAGGGAAGACAGTGATTGTCCTACATTCAGCTGGGATGAAGCCAGCATTCAGGCTTTGGTTGAATAGGGTGTCTAACTGAGCTGAGAGCTCATGCCTGAGTTCATGTAGAATACAGTCAGTGATGTTATTGGGTCTGATGGAGACTGTATTTTTGCATATAAGAGGACATTAAGGACCTGCTCACTGGTGATGAGGGAAGGGGCATAGGTGCTGGATTGTCCTGGTTTACTGATGGGGTACAGGGGGGGGTGAAGCTTTCACTGGACCTATCTGCCAGCAGGTTGGCTATATCTATGGTATTTGTGTATGTGAGCTTATTGACCACCAGTTCAAAGCAGATTTGGGTGTTGCCTTTGAGATTGCAGACATATGTGAAGAAGGCCTTGTGATTGTCCTTGGTGGATGTGGCCAATTTGGACTCTGCAGAAATGCATGCCAAAAGGGGCATTATACTCACTCATTTAGCCTAATCAAAACACGATCTGTTTGTTTCTTTTCAGCAAATGGCACTGAAATTGAATTAGTCCACCATACCAAACTATTAGGAGTCATTATTAATGTTTTGTTGTTTTTTTATTTCAGCTTTTCCCAGTTAGGGGTTGCCACAGCGGAACTTCTGTCCGCTAATGATTGGCAGTTAATTTTTACGGTGCTGAGATGCCAATCCGATGCCCAACCTTCAATGAAGGCCCACCCATTCACGCATGTCTTTCGAACGCCACTCGACTGCGGGGAGGACATGCAGACTCCACACAGAAGGTGCTCCAGCTGAGAATCGAATGGGAGAACCTCTTGCTGTGAGGTGACAATGCTACCGCTGCACCACCGTGGCTTAGTAGAAGTCATTATTGATGGTAACCTTAAATTTGACCTCCACATCCAAAGCAATATAAAAAAAAAACATCAAAAACTGGGCATGTTATACAGAAGCAAACATTTTCTCTCTTTCCCTCAAAAATTACTTTAGCCAAAACTTACCTTCTGCCCTCCTTACGTTACAAAGCACCAAATTCTAAACAATTTACAATCCTCCATAAAAAAAAAAAAAAAAATTGAAAGCTATTGCAGTAAAATTGCCACATTTACTATTATTTCATCCTCCTTTACCCATCACTGTAAAGCTCTGCATATCCTTAGCTGGCTTGAACTCCCCCTCCACCTCTCCTACATGTAGCTTATACCATTACATAAAATCATACACAGACCATTAGCCTGCCCAGCTCTTACCCCTTTAATCAAGACATATTTCCCTAAAAGAACTCTTAACTCAGAAGACAAACAACTTCTCACCACAAATAAACTGAATAAAACCCCTGGAAAAAGTCTATAGTTATATTCTATAGAAAAAAAACCTCCAGAACTATCGCTAACCTACCCATCTTTAAATGTTCCCCAAAATACTTTACAAAATCTTGGACCTGCTCCTGTGCCAATCCTGGCTGAATGTACTCACTATACTTCACTCACCCTCTTCAACCTAAAACACACTTCTCAATCCTCTCCAGCCTCCTGCTCCACTCCTTTTTTTTCCCCCTCTACCTTACTTTATACACTTCACCTCTGCAGACCTTTCCTCTGCTTCTATCTCATTCATCCCTACTCACCTAAGCTTACTGAATGCACCCTGCCCTGCACTTTTCTTATAATCTCCTTTGCTCCATCCTTCTTCCTTCTCTAACCACAATATGAACACCTCTCTCATACTAAGACATCACTCAGTTTCATCTCACTTTCTCTAATCACATCATCTCTGATATCTCTTTAAATATAGAATTGTCTCATGTCTCATTTATCACATGCTAATCTAAGTAACAAATAATATGGCTACTGAGTTTTTCCTCACATATTTTTCTCCAGCTCATGTTATTGTTTCTCATTGCACTCTACTATGAAGCATATGTTCTATGTCTTTCTCATTACAACATTTTTTCACTCATGTTTTGTATCGTAACATGATACTTTGTGATTTAAAATATCTGTACTTGATTTTGAAAAGATTGTGAGTGTGGAGCTTTTCTCCCTGGGCTTCCACTGAAAATGGCCACTTTCTGGCTCAAACGGACTTTCCTGGTAAACAAATGTCAAACAAGTAAATAAATAATAAATAAATATAAGCTGTACAACATTGAAAACATTTTTACAAAGTATACACATGTTGGTTGAAAGTTAGGTTACTGTCCTCATACGTTGCCAAATCCCAAACAACTATGCCATTTCTTAGGACCATTTTTCATTGTGGTAGATCCCAGGGGAAGATGACACCCAAAAGATATGATAATGCATTTTTGGCATTTTGTTTCAGTCCAGGATTTTGGCACTAGTTATTTATTTGGGATAATCCTTTCTGTAAGATGGCTAAGTCATTTGGGGATTCAATGACTGCACCTAGCTTACAGTCAACTGCAAGTGTAGACAGACAAAGACCTCTTGTATTGACTTTTACTTCAGAGACGTACATGCCAAACAGGACAGTCCTAGCACTGAACCTTGGAACACTTCACTGGTGACTGGTGTCTTTGTAGGGGTCGCTTCCCCAATTTTGATCGTATGTATCCTATCCGTGAGCAAGTTGGCAATCTATCAGGTAATGTTGGGGTTTATTCCTAGTTAATTTAGCTTTTCTTCTATACTTGAGTGGGGGATTGTGTCAAAACCTTTGGCCAGGACAAGGTATGTGGTGTGTAACATTTTACCTTCATGCATTGTTTTCTTGATCTTTTCAAAAAAAAAAAAGTCTACTAGACTGAGCAAGCATGATCTGCCTTTGACAAATCCAAAGTGAAATGGTTCCAGTATTTGGTGGTTCCATATTTCCTTATTGATTAGTGTCATGATACGTCATTCCATGGCTATGCATATGAGGCTGGTCAGAGTTATGGGTCTGTAATTGCATGGGTCTGTGGAAGATCCTCCATTATGCAGTGGAATGACTGTAATTGCTCCTCATTCATACATCTGCTATTTGCATTGCACATGATCTGGAATGTGATGAAACAATACTCCATCCTGTGAATGTGTAGTGCTCCATGAGGCCTACAGCAGACCCAAGTACTAGGACTGGTATAGTATGTCTCACCTAGTATCAGTGGTTGGCCTGCTAGCCTGTGCAATGCCAGTCTACTTTTAAACATTCTTCAGGAATATAAGGGGATATTATGTGTTCTTCTACAAAATACAGGATGTTCTTTAAAATTGTTTCATGTACCCTAGAAGCAAATGATTTAGCAAACATTAAAATATTCCAGTAGGTTTGCTAATATGCATCTGTATATATGATGATCAATGTCATACAAACCTTTCTATATAGAAAGATGGGGCATCTGTATTCTCCCATGCAGTTCAGCTCCACATGACACGTTACAGATGTGGTTGTGGATTAAATATGTGCTGTGGTACTTGTGAGTTTCCTAGTGGTTTAGCATGATAAAGCTTGGATGTGTAGGAAACATACATCAGCAATATGGCCTTGGCTGTTCTACAATACTAACTCAACCATGGAAGTCAGGGTATCACTGTGTTGTTGCAGTGACCCACCAGTTTTGCAATAAATCAGGTCAATGCATGCCAAATGCTGATCAGGTCCATAACTGTTTAACTGCACTTTTGGATGTTGATTTATATTCTGTTTTACTGAGTGCATGCTTGCACTTGCTGTTTTCTGTACTACTAATGTTCATTTGCATTGTTACAGCTAAACCTGCCCACTCTAATGTAAGAATTAAGTATATGATTTTTGCTTCATTTTTTTCTAATCCTAAGCCTATGACCACTTGCTTGAGATTTCCAACCACACTTGCACAATTCCAAAATGACACTGTTTGCTTTGTACACACTGCAGGACAGAATCTCAAAATGCCAGAAGATTATCAGAAGACCTACTACTAACGAATATCAAATAAAACAATCTGTTTAAATAAATAAACAAATGGGGAATGGTATATAATCCTTTCTGTCTATTTTTTTTCTGCATTAACTGAATATGGACCACAGAAATATTTCAAGGAAATTAATAGTTGTCTAAATGTCAGGATATTATTTCATATACAATAACCATTACTGCACTAGGATAATTTTGTTTTGTTGCCATGGGCCAGCTTAAGTAGCCTTCCATCTTGTTCTTATACATTATAACATGTGGATCCTGTGCAAGTTGAGGCCTTTGTGGAACTCCAATGAAAAAAATGAGCACTTGAAGTGAGATCAGCATGTTCGGTGTATGTTCTTAACTGCTTCTTATTAACCTACATATATTATTTCAGGGGCATTTAACTCGATGATCCCTTTGGAGTACAGACTGCATGCATACAAAAAATATAGGTTGCTGTAGCTATAGCCTTCAGCCTTTGGAAGCATGTTAAATTTAGTGATTGCTAAATAAGGTCAGTCCCTGAAATGGCCATTGCAAAGATTATTAAGCAGGTGTGCCAGAAGTCAAGGACTGAAAACTTAAATCAATTTAATTTTTGCAAAATAAAATGACCAAGGTTTACCAACAGAACTCGTGCACAGGAAAAAATAAATAAATAAAAACTGTTTAATTCAAACAAAGGTTTAGCGCTTTCAACTAGGTATCCTAGTCTTCATCAGAACCATAGAACAATATACCAAACAGATTTAAATAGCAAAAATAGTTCAAAAATAGTTCAAAAAAGGCGCCAAAACATTTAAAGGTGTATTACATTAAACCACAAAAAATGCGATTTGAACTCACTAATCAACACAAAACAAAACGCAAAAAAACATGTAAAAATATATAAGAAAATATATAAAAATCAAGCCTTGTCACTTAAAATGCATATAAATCTCATGAAAAATTTTGTTTACATTTGTTTATGTACAAATATAGTAAATATTAGGTATTAAATAATAAAAATTATTAATTGTTAATAATCAACCCTTGCATAATATAATGGTGAATAACTTGAACCACCACAAACAACATCACATAGAGAATAAAACTTCAATTTTACTGAGACAATATTAAAAATGGTTTTATACTAATAGACTTGTTCAGTCCAGGTGCCCTAGTGGCATCCAACAAAATCTGCCACTTGCTCTCTAATGCTGATAACTGCATTTTCCAATTGCCACCAAAAACGGTGCTTTGCAAATGATCTATAATGGCAAAACAGAATAGGTGTTCCTCGCCACATTCTAGCATATGCCTGTATAGGGCATTCTTGCTGTCTTTTTTCTGTATACGATAATAATGTTCGTATATACGTTTCTTTAGATTCCTTTCCGTTTTGCCCACATAGTAGGCAGAACAGATCATACACGTAGCTAGATAAACCACTTTGGCGGTGTTACAATTCCCTGTCCTAAACTTGATGAATGTGTTGTTGGTATCCCTTAAACAGGTATGTTTAGCCTCATTAATATGTCTACACTGTTTACAAGTGCCGCATTTGGTGGTACCCCTAAAGATGTCTTTTGTATCACTTTCCTTGTTGTTGTTTTCCAGAATTCTCTTTAAATTGGCTCCTGTCTTGTAAACAACTCTTGGCAAGGACCCCACTATATTTTCTATAGTGATATAGAAATATCATACTGATAATGTGCTTGTTAATGTATTAAATCAAGATGCTCCTTTGCAAAAAAGTTCTCAAAAAAGTGAGATTTGCGAAGGATGTACATTTCATATTAGACCACAAAGTACAAAGATAACATTATTTCTCATTGTTTTGTAAGCTTATAGAGCTATTCCATATTTCCGTAAAATTAGTAAGCTTTCACAAAATCCTTCAGGTAGTTGTGATTGTTATTTGCATATGATTTGAATATAAACCTGGATTCTTCGTGTAGATTACAGGTTTGGGCACAAATTAAGGATATAATGTGTGCTTGGCAGGCATGAAGGAGCAGTAGGTCTACTCAATCCATTCTGTTATTCTGGCACATGAAAAAGTACTTCCCCAAAGCCATCAAAGCATCACAAACCTTGGGTTAGTATTAAAAAAAAATTGCCATTGAATGAATATCATGCTTTACAGAATATATCCAGAGTAAAGAACACTTAATTTGTATGTTTACAACAAATTTAATTTTATACTGTTCCTATAATACTTACATGAGTTGTTTCTTTTTAACTGACTTTACAAATGCTGGATCTCTCACCCTTTTCCACTTATTTCATACTAGCATAGAGCTTTATTCAAATGCTGACACTGTAAAAGTGATTTTGCCATCAGTGGATATGTCATTGCACCATTCTACCACTATGCTGGTTTATGTTGTGTCCCCAGAAATTTAGGCTTTTACATATTAGTGATCTCACCCCTGGTACATGCAACATGGGTGACTGGGGGGTGGGGGGGGTCAACAGTATTTGTTAGCTTCAAGTGATCATTAAAATCTTTGAAAGACTTTTCACATTTTTTGTATCCATGTGTAAACCTATTGAAAATAATCTTCACAGTTTATTTGAGAACACGATACAGAAACAACTACTTGCACTCAATATTTTATGCATAGCAGTATCAGAGTTGCTGAAGAAAAGCTTCCATTTCTTCCAGTGAATCCAGAGTATGGTTACCATGTAATGCTTTTGTTTTTTTGTGGGGTGATCTATGACTTGTGCTCTGCACAATTACAGACCTTGCCTTCCTTGATCTCTTGTAGCTTCACAGGCAAAAAAGGTCCAGTGATAGGAGAACAGCAGACTTCTTCTACATCACACAGACAAATGCGTTACCCAACTTCTAACTCCCTTTGGAACTGATCTGCATGTTATACAAAGTGACATCTTAGCAGCCTTCAGATTAAACTTGGATGATCTTGGATGATTACATATTGCAAGTTGCTGCTGAGAACATTAGATGATTGACACTGTTGATGTGACACCTCAATCGCTTGTAAAACATGGAGAAAAGGGATGTGTGGGTGGCTTGATGGATTGATTGGGTAACCATAAATTAACTGTGAGACTCTCCTACTTTGCCCTTCTTAAGAAAGAAGGGGTACAGTATGAGATTTGGTATTGAAAAGGTACTCATGCTCTTGTGATTCAATTGCCTTGTTATTTCCTTTGATCCTGTGCTCTTATGATCTCACTTCATTCCTTTCTCTTTAGTTTTAGCAACTTGATTTTCTCTCTAGTTTGCTTATGTTAATTACCTAAGAGTTTGCTTCATTCATTACATTTTTATCTGATCAGAGCATTTACTGTCATCAGATCTTAAAAGCATTAACACTAAACACAGCTAATCTAAAACTTTTGCCATAGTTTTTCGCTTACTTTTTGACCTCATAGAAGTGTTTTATGTTTCTGTAAAATTAGTAAGCTTTCAAAAAATTTTTCAGGTAGTTATTAAAATGTGTAATACTTGTTACTTCCAAAATAATGAACTTTGTTGAGAGCAGATGGAATTGCACATATCACAACAAAGTATGCTGACTGTAGACAGGTTTCTTTGGTCGTTTCCAGTAATTCAGACAGTTTTGCACCTCATTGGGATGTAATCTACACATTCAGGTGTCTCGTCTGTGTACAGTAATGACAGTTTCATCTTTATGAAGTGCTTGTATCCAAGCACTTAATAAATGAAAATAAAAATGACATGCCCACAACAAAAGAAACAAGACTAGTTGGATATAAAGTAATTGAAAATAATACATTCTCAAAGAAATGTTAAATAATAATGCATATTAAAAAAGGAAATTAAACACTACAAATACAAAGAAAACAAAAACACCAAGAAAAGAAGAAGTCCCAAGCTAGTGTAACAGAAGGTCAAATAAGGTTTTTAATTGTTACTTAGAGCTACCAAAAACTGTAGACCCCCTCACCCACCTGTGTTGCATGTACCAGAGGTGAGGTGGCTAATATGCAAAAGCCTAAATTTCATGGGACACAAGATACTCCCACATAGTGATACAATGGTGCAACAACATACCAATCTCGCAACCCATTCAAGAGCCATTGTGGTTTGTGCCCAGAACATTTATGATTGCCTATTAGACAGTACAAGCCTGGCTTTGCTATCTCAATGAGGTACTTTGTTTCATTCCAGCCTTTTTATAACTTAGCTACCCTATGATGAAAACAGAGAGTTTTTGAGGGCAAGCATGGTAGTTCTACATAAGACATAATTCATTGTTGGGGTATTAAAGTTATGAGAGGTGAAAACTAAATTGAGAATAATGCCTAACTTTAATTTATGTAGAGTTCTTAGAACATAAATAAGATCAGTACTTTTTAAGGTACAAAAAGGCATAAGAGATTCCTGGACACTAAACACTTATAGGTTCATAGGTTCATAGGTATACACTAGGCTAATGGCCCTAGAGCCTTTACAAGCCTAGCCCATAGGATTACCCTGGCATTGTGCCACCCAATCTTATGATATAAGCAGACCACTCACAGAACATTTTTTTTTTGTTTTCCAATATTAAAAAGTTTGAAAATGAAGAAAAGACTGATTTGCATGCACTTATTAGATGAATTTAAAAACATACAAAGGTATCAAAACTTCAGACTTCCGTTAGTCACCAGACCGTTATGATGCATAATACTAATAGCTTTATTACAAAATAAATTGTGCATGGAATCTGAATGTTAACCCCTTAGATGTTATCATTCCTAAATTCGTGTAATGATCTTGAGTACAACAATAGAGCTAACCAGTACAAATTTACATTTGCCTTTATTAAGACAAAAGAGAAAGCCTTCACTTTACTTTGTATTAAATCCCAAAATATTTCTAGACAATCATGTAGTTAGCATCGATAACTGATTTTACAAATATTCTGTTTTTAAGTATTAGATTATGGAGGTACAATCGATAACTGATTCAACAAAATATTCTGTTTTTAAGTGTTAGATTATGGAGGTACAATCAATAACTGATTTTACAAATATTCTGTTTTTAAGTATTAGATTATGGAGGTACAATCGATAACTGATTCCACAAAATATTCTGTTTTTAAGTGTTAGATTATGGAGGTACAATCGATAACTGATTCAACAAAATATTCTGTTTTTAAGTGTTAGATTATGGAGGTACAATCGATAACTGATTTTACAAATATTCTGTTTTTAAGTATTAGATTATGGAGGTACAATCGATAACTGATTCAAAAAATATTCTGTTTTTAAGTGTTAGATTATGGAGGTACAATCGATAACTGATTTTACAAATATTCTGTTTTGAAGTATTAGATTATGGAGGTACAATCGATAACTGATTCAACAAAATATTCTGTTTTTAAGTGTTAGATTATGGAGGTACAATCAATAACTGATTCAACAAAATATTCTGTTTTTAAGTGTTAGATTATGGAGGTACAATCAATAACTGATTCAACAAAATATTCTGTTTTTAAGTGTTAGATTATAGAGGTACAATCGATAACTGATTCAACAAAATATTCTGTTTTTAAGTGTTAGATTATGGAGGTGCAATCGATAACTGATTCAACAAAATATTCTGTTTTTAAGTGTTAGATTATGGAGGTACAATTGATAACTGATTTTACAAATATTCTGTTTTTAAGTATTAGATTATGGAGGTGCAATCGATAACTGATTCAACAAAATATTCTGTTTTTAAGTGTTAGATTATGGAGGTACAATCGATAACTGATTCAACAAAATATTCTGTTTTTAAGTGTTAGATTATGGAGGTACAATCGATAACTGATTCAACAAAATATTCTGTTTTTAAGTGTTAGATTATGGAGGTACAAGTGTTGTGCCATCAGCAAACTTGCTGCTAGTTATTGGAGACATAGCAGGCAGGAGTGGAACAGTGGTACGAAAAAGAAAAGGGCCAAATATTGAATTAACTAAGACTAATAGTTTTAGGGGAACCTAAGACAAAACTGGGTCTTACTACAAAAGGTACACTCTAACAACCAGTGTATGAACCAATTAATAATACAGGGCTTGACAATGGATGATTATTTAAGGATCGTACTTGCGGTATGTTGTCAAATGCCTTGAACAATTACAGGAAAACAGCATATACCACCAAAGCAACATGCAAGGCATCACTAATTCAAGAATAAAACTGAATCAAGTTGTTGTATACAAACAGTTACGCTGAGATGTATCTAGGCTAGCAGTCCCTGGCAGAATAAATACAGGGATCAGTTCAATCAGTTCATCTAGTAGCATGTCAAGAGATCCTGCAGGTAGGGAAGAATCAGGATATGTAGGCCATGATATACTACTATGACAACTTTGTAGATGATACCTTGATTTATGGGCAGCCTGTCTTCACAGAACTATGCTAATGTCGTTGTACCTAGCAGAGTTGCGTGCAGTCAAGCTTTGTGTCTGGAACAACCAGTTAAAAAAATACAACTGGCAGAAGACAAGAACTTGAACCACAGTAGAGATATCTGTGGTTTTAATAAGGCATTTGATGATTGCAAAGTTTTTGGGTTGGAAACAAAAGACTGCCAGTATCTGTAATCTAGTCATTCAATGTCAAATTGCCATCAATAATCACTCCTGAACCAATCTTCTTTGGTGCATTTTTCAGTTAGTCATTACTCTAAATAACACTGAGAGACAAAATTGACATGGAAGAGTCTCTAACAGTGGCTATGAATACAGAGAAGTGTGTTTAGCTAATGTGACACTGAGATAGCATGTAAATACATGAAAAAGGAGTGTGTTGTTAATGATGACAATTATGATGATGATGATGGCAGTGGCAGGTATGACCATTGTCACTGTCTTGGGGTTGTTGAGCTTTAGATGATCCACAAAACCAAATGAAACCAAGAAGCACACAAAAAAGCTCCGCCGTCACAAACAGGTGCTGGATTTATTTTTCAACATGCAAGTAAGCACTTTCATTACAAAAAGCATTTACAAGGAACTTCATCAGACAATTACAAAAAAAGACTGCCTGGTAAAATACTTTTAAGGCATTACATCACTTCCTGACATAGTTAAAAGCACAGTGTCTTACTTACACAAAATAAAAATGTGATTTAAAAACATATGCATAAGAAAATGTCAAACATGTAAATGTGCATGAATAGTAAAACATGGACCCTGACATTAAAAACTATGAAGTATTTAAAAAAAACACAAAAAATGTATATTCATACTAATTACATGCATATGACATTTCTGACTTATTAATCCTTCAGAAAATGCATGTTGTCACAAAACACATTTTTCTACTAACTTTCTATGATGATAACAGCAATATTTTAAACTTTTTCCTGGCTGTAACTTCTCTAACTTGAAGTCACTATGTAATGACAGACATCAGAGTTTCAGACTTCATGTCCTTCTGAAAATATGTACCAATGCAAAACACATCATTCTACCAACTTTACCTATATAACAAGACATATTTTACACTTTGTCCCTGAAGTTATTCCTCCCCAACTTGACATCACTAGATAATGAGACAGACATTTTGAGTTTCAAACTTCATAGCCTTCATACCATTTACATCCATATGAAATTCTCACTAAAAATGAACTAATATAAATAATTCTATCTATTCAGGGCTTTCAATTTTAAAATACTGGCTATAGACATGTTGTCATTTAGTCCAGGCCAGTGTACTGATTCCAAATGGATTTGCCAGCTCAATTCATTCCTCTGAAGGAGATCTGGAGATATTCAAATGTGTTTTGCATTGGTACACATTTTCAGAAGGGCATGAAGTCTGAAACTCTGATGTCTATCATTATATAGCAGCTTCAAGTTAGAGAAGTCACAGCCAGGAAAAAGTTTAAAATATTGCTGTTATAATCATAGAAACTTAGTAGAAAATGTGTTTTGCGACAGCATGCATTTTCTGAAGGATTATTAAGTCAGAAACTTCATATGTATGTAAATAGTATGAATACACATGTTTTGTGTTTTTTAAAATACATAATAGCTTTTAATGTCAAGGTTCATGTTTTGCTATTCATGCACATTTAAATGTTTCACGTTTTCTTATGTATATGTTTTTAAATCACATTTTTTGTGTGTAAGTAAGACACTGTGCTTTTAAATATGAGTCAGGAAGTGATGTAATGCCTTAACAGTATTTTACCAAGCAGTAATTTTTTTTTTGTATTTGTCTGATGAAGTCCCTTGTAAATGCTTTTTGGAACAAAAGCGCTTACTTGCAGTTTGAAAAATAAACCCAGCACCTGTTTGTTAAGACTTGAGCTTTTTTTTGTGAGCTTTAGATGATCATGAGTTATTTAAGATAATAAGTTAAGGTCAGATGAAGAGTCCTGAGGAAACAAGAGTTATGCTTGTTTGTTGTCAATATAACACTGACAGTTGCACAGAGGATAGTATCATCACCTCACACAGCAAGAAGTTCTCCAGTTTGATTCTCAGCTGGGCCGCTTTCTGTGTGTCCTCTCTGTTTTCATGCGGGTTTTCTCTGGGTGCTCCAGTTTCCTCCCACACTCCAAAGACATACAGTAGGCAGACTGAACACTTAAATTGGCCATAGGTGTGAGTAGGAGTGGTATGGAAGAGGAACCATAACCAGACTAGCCACTGAGTGGTATGAAGCTATCTATCACCCAATATCTATTCTAATAAATAGGACCATCTCTGAAAGGAAAATCCCCTCAGTCTGGAAGATATCGCACATAATTCCCCTTCATAAAGGAGGCCCTTCTTCCGAATTATCCAACTATCGTCCTATTGCCTTACTGTCCCCATTAGCTAAAATAATGGAAAGGTGTATACACAAACAATTTCTGAATTACCTTCTTCAAAACAACCTTCTAGCTGACTGTCAACATGGTTTCAGGCCCCATCACAGTACTACAACTGCCCTTCTGTCTTTTACTGACTCCATAAATAAAAATCGAAACAGTAACCTTCTCTCATCTGCTCTATTTATAGATCTATCAAAAGCTTTTGATATGGTTAACCATAACATACTCCTTGACAAACTTAACAACCTCTCTTTAAGCTCTCATACTCTACAGTGGTTTAGAAGCTATCTGGAAAATAGGCAACAAGCAGTTCTATGGGAAAACAACCTCTCATCTTTACTCCCAGTAAATGTAGGGGTTCCACAAGGATCTATCCTTGGACCCCTTCTTTTCTCAGTATTTATTAATATACCACAAGCAACCTGCATCCAATATGCAGATGACTCGACATTGATCTGCTCTGCCACAAATACTCCCTCTCTCCAGTCCATCACCCAGACAACCTTTCATAACGTTGAAAAATGGTTTATGCAGCATTGCCTCCTCCTTAATCCCAAAAAAACAAAGCTCCTTCTCTTTACTCCTACTAATAAATCTCCTACACCTCTCTTTACTATCACCTCAAATAATTCAACCTGCATTAACCCTGATAATACCACTCGACTATTAGGGGTAACCATTGATAACCATCTCAACTTTGATGAACAAATAAATAGTACTATTAAAGCTGTAAATAAAAAATTGGGACACTCTATAGAATTAAACCTTTCCTTACCCCAGCAGCCAGAAAAACCATTGCTCAGACCCACCTGCTCTCCACTCTTTTTATGCTTGACCATTTATACCACACTCTCTAAAAATAACATCAATAAACTCTCAACCTGTTATAACAGTATAGCTAGATTCATTAATGCAACTCCTTAGAACTCACCACTGTTATAACCTGAAACAACTAAATTGGCTAGAACTAAATAACCAATTACTTTACCAACAACTACTTATAATTCATAAAACCCTTCACTTCCCTGAAAATACTCCAAGCCTGGCTAAACTTATCTCTCCATATAAGAACCTAGACACACTTCGTTCTGCCAACAAGTTTCTAGTATCTATAACTAAATCACATAACAAAGCTGGTGATGCACTATTTTCTAATTCCATAGGGAAACACTGGAATCTAATCCCTCAAGAAATAGCAACTCTTCAGTCCACCTCTCTCTTCAAAAGACAAATCAAAGCACACCTTACTTCTCAATGGCTATGTCCCTGTACCAATCCCGATTAAAAGTATAGCTCAACACACCTTATTATTTTTTATTCCTGTCCCCATACTGGCCCTACCTGAAGCTTTCTGGATTTGAGAGGTGAATACTAAGGGATTCCTAGATCTCTTAATAACTTTACTATGTAGATCTTGCTTTTTGTTGTTAACTTGAACTTATTTTTTTTTAAAATGTGATAGATATCCTCTCTTGTACCTTGTATAAATCTACTAAGAAAATTGTTATTAATCTCTGTAATTTTGTCCATACTGGAGCTTTTCTCCCCGGGCCTCTACTGTAAACGGATATATGTCCAGCTAGACTAGCCCGGTCAACAAATGTAAAATAAAAAAATAAAAATAAAACTTGGCTCTTGATGATTTTCAGTGTTGAAGTGGCACCCACACCCCATGTGGAACATAAGAAAAAAGGGTTTGTAGATGGGTGGATGGATATATTGCTACCACTTTCGGTTGGATAATGTCTCCCAAATGTATTATCCAAAGAGTGAACAATGTAGAGCCAATATAGAAGCTGCAAAACAGCACATTTCAGAGAGCAAACCAAGGAGAAATAAGCCAAAAAAATGGCACACTCTAAGGTTGTCCAGAAAAGATAGGACTATGTCAACATGTGGCAGTTCTTTTTCAGCCAGGCAAGTAAAATAGCATGCTCAACCATTTCATATGGATTGGGATCTATTATAACCAGAAGAAAGTAGTTAAGCTGTTTTTTTTCAGAAAGGAGATGTTTAAAGACTCAAGTAAGTCCAGCCTCTGTTCTACCTTAAACTCAAACAATGAGAATCAAACAATCATATATGTTATTTTTTCTCAAGTTCAGTTCCAGCTAGAGGCACTCTAAATTCCCAAGAAACTTATTTATAACTGAAAAGTTTGAAACAGAATGATATCTGTGCAATTCAAAATAATCTAGTCTTGTCTTAACAAGGAGTGGATTCACCCAGGCCCCCTTTAATTGGGAAGGAAAAACTCTACATATGATAGAAACTTGAACAATCTGATACTGAGCCAGGCCCAATGCATCCAAGCTAGACCTGAGTTGACTGGTTGAGTAAGGATCTGCTGCACAAGTGGGAGCAAGCATATTCAGAATGACAGGAATATAGTCATCGTAAACATGAATATATGAATCATATCCACCAACAAGCAGACTCATTTCCTGTTAGAGATTTATAAAGCCTAGCTTGTGGTTGTGAAACTACTGATCTGAAAAGGTCATACCTACCCACAAAGCAATAAACAACTAATTTGTATTGTTTAGTTGATAACACCATCTGCAAAAGGAGACAGTAGAGATTACACAGTATTCTCATCATGTTTAAGAATCCAGCTGATCAGTTTGCTGCTATAGACATCAACCATGATGAGTAGTTAGACTTTGTTTGATAGATCATGGCCTGGAAAACTGACAAATGATTACGCAAGACAAGCCTGTCACCAATTAGATAGAAACAATGCCACTTGCAATCATATTTTGAAGAAGTACTTTTCACTTTTTGGAGCACAAAGTCAAACCATGACTAATGTGTACCCAGCTAGATCGGTCATAATAGTTTGGAACTAGAGTGCAAAGTCAGAGGGCAAGAGCTTGGTTATACCTCTCAAACAGCTCATCACAATTAATGGTATGGCAGTAGAGTCTTGACAATGCATCTGCAAGATGGGATTAAAGATGTTCAGTGTGATTGGACCAGTCTTACTGCATTGTTTAAAGCTAACGTCCATGGGTTATAACAAGTGTAGATTAGACATGAAGTGAATGACTGAGTGTTCCAGCCAAGTGCTGGGGTCCATTACTAGATGACTAATCATCTCATCACATTTGAAGACGTCTTCCTCTCATGTTTAGAGGCCTAGGTGGAATTACTTTCTACATACCTTTACTGAAGGTGGTACAATTATCTCAAGTGCTGCCTATAAAGGATATATTACTATAATGCACACACACTATCCGTAATGCAGTAAACTTTCAACATTTAATAAGAATAAACTCAAATAATTATCAAGGCCACTGGAAAATTGTACCCATGACTTTTCCACAATTTTCATAATTTGTACCTTGTACTCATCTCAAAATCCACACTTTTCTATATAACTTATGACACTGTATTTTATCTAAAAAAATCTGCAACTATGAAAATATTTAGGCAAGTCTAACAAAGGATAACAGTGGTGTAATAAAATACTGCATTATATGGTATGAGAAGCCAGGGTAAGTAATTTTTCATGTGATATATTTTATGCCTGGTTTTATTATTCAGGTGTTATTTGTTTATGTATGGCTTTATTTATTTATTTATGTATTTATTTATTTATTTATTCAATTTGGTAACTGGGATAGAGCACTGATTCAAATGTACCTATTTCAGCCTCAGCCTAGACAAGTATTAATGAGAGTAGACAAGGAAGTTAACAAGAAGTAGTAAGGATATAAACAAACTGTTGTGTGAAAATATCATTGAATCAATAACAATAAGCATAATAACAGTAATCGTAACAAACAACAACAATAATAATAATGATAATATTAATGTACACAGTAGAGGTGATAAAAGGAAGGGGGGTTAGAGCAAGGAGGGAAAAGAATAAGAGGAGAGTGACACAGTGAAGGGATACACTATAAAGTGCAAAAGACAGCAAAAGTGAGGTAAGGACTCACAGATATAGCCGGCCTTATGCGTATGTCAACTAGGCGCTGCCTAGGGTGCCACTCTAGCAGGGGCACTTTTCCAGTAATCTGGATGGTGTAGGTTTGCCAGGATGGGGACACCAAGTGGTGTGGAGAGGGAGCTGTGGCGCCCTTTTGCCTAAGGAAACCAGTTCACCAAAGGCCAGTCCTGCTCACAGAAATGAACTATGTACAATATATACAATATATACAGGGTGGAAGAGATGTCTCATATTAATGTAGATAAATGATGTGAGGGAGATACAGGTGTCTGCCTAGTGAAGGGTAGAAAAGCTTAGCCACTTGACTCCAGGGGTATTGGATTTAAATGTTGCTGCTAAACCATCATGAGACAGGCAGTAAAAGTTATCTAACTGATCTGTAAATTTATAACCTTTATGAGAAAGGGTACCAGTAAACCATAAAATACTAATAAATGCCACATATAATGTCACAATCTGATGAAGTTTAATAAAGTTTTAGTGCTTTCGTTCTATAGCAGCAAGTACTTCTTCAGAAACAATGTATTCCCTTTGTTACTCCATTTAAAAAGCCTTAAAGGCACCAACCATAAAACAACTTTTTAAAGTGACACTCCAAAGTAATAACACCGTTCTCTCATAAAAATCATTCATAAAACATCAATAGAAAATAAACAAAACTTGTCAAAAAGAAAAAAAATATATATATTAAATATATAAATACTTCAAGTTAAAATACTAAAAAAAAACATATTCAAATAATAGCAGCCTTAACCATTAAAATGGGTTTAATACTAATAAAGTCATTAATACCCTGGGATGCCCCTGCATTTAGTAAAATCTGCCAAGTCAAGTTTTACCAAAACTGATGTGCAGTGATCATGGAATTATTAAGGTTAATTAGTTGCCAGATAATTATGCCAAACTGAAATTTAAGCCAATGCACAGAAGGTTAATTACAGATTATATGGAAGCAAAACTGTTACTATATAAAACTAACTGAAGTGAGGTGTTCAGTGGAAAAACTGCAGGTGGAATGTGAAAAGTTTTGAAAGAGAAATTGTTAGAGTGCAAAAAGTATATTTAACATCAGGATCGAGGCACATAACATCGGGGGGTATATTTCCATAAGAACAAGATACCTGATTAAGGTGAGAGACAAAAAATATAAAACATGGAAGAGAGGTCAAACTACAACTTTGAAAACGGAAATAAACAAGCTGGACAAACAGATTAAGTATAGTGTTAGACAAGATCAAGAAAAATTTGAAGAAAATTTATATAAAGATATTGAGAATAATAGGAAACCTTTTTTATAGATACATAAGATGTGTAATGGGTAAAGATACACAAACTGATAAACTGTGTGCAGATTCTAAAATTTATTCCCAGACACAACAGATTATAGATATGATTACAAAATATTTTACAAAACAGTTTGGCTCCACAAAAGGGGTGGTAAGTTGTCCTAGTGACATCCAGGTAACCCCAGATACCAGAATCAAATTTGATTATATTGAAAAACAACTGTGCAAACTGGATCCAAACAAAGGGCAGGGAGGAGAGAGAATAAGTAACAATGACCTAAGAACACTTCAGCAAGAACTTACACTACCATTATATCTATTATTCACTAGGTCATATAAATATGGGGAGATTCCTCAAGATTGGAGACATGCACTTATTAAGCCTGTCTTTAAGAGAAAGGGGAGTAGGACAAACTCAGAATCATATAGACCCTTAAGTCTACTTTCATCTTGTGGAAAAATAATGGAGAAGGTAATACTGGATAAGTTATTGTCATAACCGGATAGGTTCCGACTTGAAACCATATATCAGCATGCATATGTAGGAAATAGATCTACTACCACCTGTAACATGATGTTCTATAACAATATAATAACAGCTATGAATGAAAAATTGTGCTGTGATGTGATTTATATAGATTTAACTTCAGCATTTGTCAGGCTCATACACAAAACACTGATCAATAAATTAGTACAACTAGGTATTGATGTACTGTTGATAAGATGGATAGCTGCATGGTTTACAAAAAGAACATGGCAAGTATCACACACCATCTGGACAGGTCAAATCCTTGGTTACAGTCAAGGTGTCCCACAGGGCTCTGTCCTAGGCTCTTACTTGTTTAGATTGTATCTTTCAGACCTTAATTTTTCATATGAGGTGTTCTACAGTCTGATGCCCTAAAATTGGATAAACTGATTACAAGTGTTACAGATAAGGTATGTCTGCAAAATAATTTGACAAAATTTACCATTTGGGCACAGGAGATAATATTTATTTATTTATTTATTTATTTTATTTATTTTACATTTGTTAACCGGGATAGTCTAACTGGATTTATGTCCATTTTCAGTAGAGTCTCGGGGAGATAAGCTCCAAAAGGTTACTAGACTACTAGCATACAGGTACTAGTTGTTATACAGTTAAATACTACAAATTTTAAACAGTTCAGGAATCTTCACAGTTTATACAAAAAAAATGTTACGAGTATTAGATAAGATATTTTAGACTTTATGTGCAAGACTTCATTAGTAACTAGAAAGTAATTGTTAAACAAATACATACTTCAGATTTCAACAGTTCAGCAATGCTCACAGTTTAAACAACACTTGTTGCCTGCCTTAGGTAGGATGCTTTAGAACTATATGCAAAAGAATTTAACTAGGTATTTTAAATTATCTCTATTAGGATAAGATATGTTTTTGCCAAGAATAGGCCTTGATCGAAAAAGACACAGATAGAGCAGGAATTAGGTCTTAAAGAGAGGGTATTTGGGATATAGTATGAGATTAGTCTGGATTTGTACAGGGACATAACCAATGGGTTTTAAGATAGAGTTTCAGATTGTGTTTTAAAAGTGTAAATGAAGACAGTGATGTAAGTTCACGGGGGGAGTACTTTCCAACTGCATTTGAGAACTGAGCATCTCCTGCCATGTTATTAGATTTACAAGTTGATACTAGTAGTTTATTACATGAGCGTAAAGTTGAAAGGTTCTTATATTGGGTAATGAGACTAGCAAGTATTGGGGTATTGGTAGGTTGGAAAAGGATTTTGTGCGCAATGGTGAGTTGTTTAAAGTGAATCTGATTCAGAAGCTCTAACCAGCCTAATTGTTTCAGGTTATGGCACTGCTGATAAATACATCAAAAACTAAGTATATGAGATTTGGGAGACATAAACTGAAAGGTGACTATTTAATACAGCACACAGTGATTGAAACTGTAGAATGATTTAAGGATCTGGGTATATGGGTAGATTCAGCTATGAGTTTTTCTAATCATATCAACCAACTGGCTAGTGATAGTTATAAAACTATAGGTTATATAAAAAGATTTATAAAGTCTAGGAAATCAAACATAATGAAGTCATTGTTTGTTAGTTACATTAGACCCAAACTTGAGTATGGAATAACACTATGGAAACCCTATAGGAAAACAAGCATGAATACACTGGAAAGAGTACATCAGAAATATACCAAGGGCATCCATGGATGTGAAAATCTAAGTTATTATGAAAGATTGCAATATCTGAAGTTGTACAGTATCTCACAGATATTTAAGAGGAGATGTTATTCAGGTATGTAGGGGGTTTAGGAACAACTACCTCAGAGAATGTTTGGGGTTATCAAAAAGTACTAGAGAATCATCAGATAACCTATGTAGAAGATTCTATAGGGATGAGAAGTGTACTGCTTGGTTCTCTGACAGAGTAGCTGATGCTTGGAACAGACTACCAAATTACATTAAAACAAGTACTAGTTTAGATGTTTTTTAAGAACAGCCTGGACATTTATTATGGGAACAAGTGTTTTGGTATATTTGCAAGCTAGAAGGGCATTAATGCCCATGCTCGAAACATTTGTATGTATGTATGTATGTATGTATGTATGTATGTATGTATGTATGTATCTATATATGTATGTATGTATGCAAAATACTTCAGGTTGTTCCAGTCAGAGCTCCCAGTCCCTTTCCTAATAGGAACTGGAACTTTTTCTAGAACAACAAAAACACATTTCCTAAAATCGTTACAAACAATGGAATGCTTATACAGGGCATTGACTTAGCTGGCTTTTTTGATTGCATATACATGTTGATAGATTCTGGTTCTAAGAGTTCCACCAGCTTTGCCAACATAGAATGCAGGACAGAATGAACAGAAGGCTATGTAAACTATTCAACAGGACTTGCATCAATGACAAGAAAACACATTAACTGCAAATGATAGTAAAAGTAGATGAGTTAGAAAACAGAGCACATAGAAATAATCTGAAACAGTAGAGGGGGTTAACCCAGTGCCTTTTTTTAAATATATGCATGCTTTTTTAGAAGCTGTGTACCATTCAGTTATAGAAAGGGCATGCAGGATTCAAAAATAGAAAAGTGCATGCACTGTATCCTAGGCGTTTCATTTTTAAATGTTTGGATTTCAATGATTGAGAACACATCCCGAGGAAAGTCTGATTCTCAATAACAATATTAAGATCGCTGGTCACATTGTAAAGATAGTCCAGAATTATGGTGCAGCTATCTTTATGAAACGGAAGCCCTTGGTACCCTATCTAAGATTGGGAAGGGAACTAGCCTTTGGAGTAATTCTGCATTATCAAATCTTGATGATGATGGTGATGATGATGGTGATGATGATAATGATGACGATGGTGGGAGATAAATGAGAGAAGGAAATCATATGCTGAGGTAATGAAGTTCAGTGCTCCTCTAATAGATGAGACATATCAGGACTGCCCTACTAGTGGTTCACTTATTAGGTGTCCAGCTCTAAAAGCAGTGGAACATCTCAAAGACAGTAAATCAAGGGGTAGCCAAGCAGAAAATGTTCCTGCCAGCACTTGCATACTCTCAGGATCACCTACTGCAATTACAGCCACAGGAGGAGAATGACATGTATTTTGTGTGCCCAGAAATAACTGTGGATGATATACAAAAGACTGAAACGTTATATTCCAGCTACCTGGTATTCACTGAGATATCTAAAGAAATGATGAATATGGTATTAACAGAATAAATGACAACTGTAATCAGACTAGCGGCTATTATTAGATTGTAGCAGAGGTATAATTTTGCTCTG
The DNA here is from genome assembly GCF_019279795.1 of Protopterus annectens. Lineage (NCBI taxonomy): Eukaryota > Metazoa > Chordata > Ceratodontiformes > Protopteridae > Protopterus > Protopterus annectens. The sequence goes on from NC_056728.1 coordinate 1,901,593,798, forward strand.
TATAACATACTCTGAAGCTAAATTCTAATGATGAGCTCTGGATATAGAGGTAAGAAATAGGATGTCTGGTAAAACATCACTCTGAGTTGGATGTTTACAAATGTAATCAAAGAAACTGTTTTAGTGTTAGTAAGTGTTTCCTTCTTTCTTTTTTTTTTTTTTTTTGTGGTGTATTTTTTTATAAAGACTGGTACACAACTTGGAACATGGGTACTAGATAAACAGGACCTAGTATTTTTTATACTTCTCTTTCTTTTAAAGTTTGAAGTTCGTAAGCAATTTAAGGGTTAGAGAGAAAGAGAGTATCCTAGGGCAGCCAGGCCCATTGATAAAAATTATAATTATTAAGTATTACATTACTGCTTATTATATTAAATATAGCCTTGCTCATTTAGAATACTGTTTATAATAAATCATTTTTTTTCAGTATCTGAAATAGAGGTATGACAGTTACAAATTTAACTGAATGCAGAATAGTTTCTAATGGGCGATCAGCTTGCATACTGTTACTTATTCCATCATAATATATCAGCAGAGTGTCTATATATTATAAAGCTAAAGTAGCAGTTAAGTCATTGAGAAGGAAAGGCCCTCATATTATTTACATGGAAGAAACCACACTGAAGCAATAAAAGAGCGATATTGTTAACCAAGACATGGAAGGGAAAACTTTTTTGAGTAGTAAGAAATCTGCTAAATGTGGTGTGGCTATTTTAACATCAAACTCTTTGAAAGGGATAGTGAAGGATTGGTATAAGGACAACACAAGTAGCGATGGCTGATGCTGAACTTTTGGTAGGATAATGATACTATATGACTAATAGATATTTATGACCTGAATAATGATTACACACATGCATGGGAGAATGAAAATTACAGATACAGCAATGAATTAATCAGAATGCTAACACTGTGTTAGGGGGGACTTTAATGCAGTCCTTGACACCAAATTAAATAGAGTACCAACAGGAATATTCAAAATACCTAGGGCTGCAATAATGTTAAGCACATGCTGTTTGAAATGGAACTTAACAAGCAGTTGGAGGGTAATAAATATGCAATATACATAATTTACATACTTTAATTATGCAGGAGGTATAGCCACAGGAAATACATGTTTTAGATCTCACATTGTTTGACTCTACAGATGTATCAGACAGATATCGTATCTACAACCCTCTCTAATCAAACCATAATATTATCTCCCACTCTAAAGTCAACTCAGATACCCACATTTCAGTGAAGAATGGATCTTTTATAGTTTCACGATAAAAAGCAACTAGAAAGTATTAGAGTTTCAGTTATCTTCTTTTGTGATAAACATCAGGGATAGATACCCCTCAAGATAAAAGATGGATAATATTTAAAAATGGACTTCAGCACCAATGCCAACAACTTACTTGAGCTTATAGATTAGCCAAACAATTGAGTTTAAACAGCACAGGAGAGATAGAGAATTGGAACAAAAACTTAAGCATAAGAAATCGGGATAACGTCATTTAATTTAACAGTTCAGACTTTAACAACACCGAAAAAAGAATGCAGTACTCTATAGACAAGCAATGTTCATGACAAATGCGAACAAGATAGATTGTGTAGTTGGATTAACGTTATTAAGAAACCCAAAGTCATTGGCAGATGATGTCAAGACAGAGTGACAAAAGAGAGTATTCAGCATGTTTGCACTCCAGAATGTGATAGTATGACTCATTGATTAGAAATTAATAAATTATTTGTTGCTGAGTTATAATCCCATTTATCTCTCAGAAAAAGCAGGATGTATAGCACAGATCTCAATATACTAGGTAAATAAACTTCAAGACTATTTCAGAAGTAGTTAAAACTCAAGTATCTAGACCCATTGATAGAAATGCAATTAGATGAGCCATCCAATCTTTACATGTATGCAGAGCTCTGGGACCAGGTGTGTTAAATTCTGAATTTTGCAAGATACAGCAAGAGGAGTTGACTGACTCTCTCTATAATTTATTTATAGAAGATGAGACACTGGGGAGATTCCATAGCAGACTTGTATAGGCCAAAATTATCCTACTATCCAAACCTCTGCTGGATGGGTCCCTATTAAATAAACAAAAAGTGGAAATTTCGAATGGCCAAATAAATGAAAAGGCCATTCCTTAAAATGAATATTTTGGGGGGCTGCACCCCCCACACCCCCACTAATTATATAGTCCAACTCCGAGATCGCACTACAGTGAAGAAAGGGCAAACTTTTTCAGCCTTCATTGTACCGCGATCTTACAATAGTGATATCGAGAAACGGCCTTTTCATTTATTTGTCCATTCAACATTTCCACTTTTCGTTAATTTAATACGGACCCTGCTGGACACATTACTGACAATAGACTAAAGATCCATATCATTGCTGAATACATACATAAAAATGTATGCAGAATTTCTAGCTAATCAGTTAGAAAAGATAATGAAGAACTTTATACCTTCTAATCACCAATGTTTTATTAAAAGCTGAGAGGGTGGTCTGGGACTGACCAAGTTATGCTTGAATGTAAAAACATGGGCTCAATGATCAGCGAAGATAGCATGCGTGGTTTTAATACATTTTCATAAAGCTATCAACATGGTTAAATGGAATTTCATATGAGAGGATTTACAGTGTTACATCTTTCTGGAGTCATTTATCAAAAAATGCACTTTACTTTGCTCTAATCCAACAAAAACAAATTGATACCAATTGTCTTTGTCAGAGCCAGTAAAACTGCAAAGGGGTGCTAGAAAGATCTACTCCTTATCACTATATTTGTTTATTTTAGTCATAAATGCACTTGATAGAGATTTACTTAACAAAATGTCTAAATATGGCCTAAGTATTTCATGAAACTAATATATATTCACATCATAAAAACAACACAAGCCAGTAAGACCACAGGTTTAATAAAATAAATTTTCTCTAGCACCTCTGCTCAAAACATTTGAAGAGTACTTTGAAGAGAATTTATTTTATTAAACCTGTGGTCTTACTTGCTTGCATTGTTTTTTATTTTATTTTGGTCTTGGTGGTTTACCATATATTCATGTCATTTTGCGTAAGAGTGTCAAATTAGAAAGAATGATTTTTTTACTTTGCTAAAAGCTGTTTTTATCTGTATTATTTGCTACCATTTTTTTAATTTTAGAAGTAGATTCACATTGGTAATCATATCTCCTGCATACCAGGAAACATCTTAGTTCTTGCTCAGGAAGAAAAGTGGATTGAACAGATGTATTAACCCTTTAAAGCCAGCGCTGAAAGCCTGCCCAATTAAATCATTTTATTGAATGATTAAATGGTCTTTTATTATATATTCACAACTAATTTGTTTGTATGAGGTTTGATGAAGTGCTGTTATGGCATAAAACGCTTACCTATTTTATTGTTTTTAATAAAGTAGACTGTGATTTTTAGTCTTTTGCCAGATCCTTTTATTTTTTCTTGCTGCTGCTGCATTGGGGGATTTGGGCACATGTTCTTTCTGGTGGTTTAATAATTCAGTGTAGCCATTTTTTATCACAACCAGACATGTGATGTGTACTCAGTTAATTTAGTGGCTGTAATTGTTGAGTACAGATAATGCTGGGTGATAATTACAGCAGTTTGAATGGCATTTTACTGTAGAAATGCTTGACATTATTGGTTCATATATATTGTTTCACTGATTACTAGAAAAACAGTTGGAAAGTATACATTTTAAATGCACTCTAACATGTTGCTGTATTAGGAAATACATTTAAAATATCAGTAAGGTAAATCAAACAATGCATGTATTTATACATGGTCCTAAAAATGTATGCAAGGAGCCTATTGCTTGAAAACAGCCTGAGGACCAAGTACACCTAATTCAACACTGGCCGTGTACATATTTAATGAATGTGAGTTTCAATGCATTTTCAGTGAATGTGAGCTTCAAGGGAAGAGAAGTTTACTGTTGCTCTTATTATGTCTATTTTCAATGTGCAACTGTTTAGCAAACATACATCAGTGTTTGTGCTATTAAATGTAAAAGCAGTATCAGTGGTACAGCAGGTAGCCTTTGATGCAGAAGAGAATGAGTTCTATTTATATGCCAGGTAGATGGATGCAGAAAGGGTATAGTTCCATTCATGTACCAGGTAGGTGGATGCAGAAGGGCATGGATTCTATTCATATATCAGGTGGATGGATGTAAAAGGGTGTGGGTTCTATTCATATACCAGGTGGATGGATGCAGAAGGGCATGGGTTCCATTCATATATGAGGTAGATGGATGCAGATAGGTGTGGGTTCAATTCATATACCAGGTAGATGGATTGCTTGCACTTGAGTACAAACCAATGGGCTTGCTGCCCTCCTGAGTGTGTCATCTTTTGAATGAGATTTTAAACAAGGCCTCTATCTGCTGGAGTTAGTGGTCGCATAGTATAAATACCCCCTTGGGTCTCCCCTGAAAAGAGACTGCTAACCTGATGGGACTGAAACAAGAATAAATAAATTAAGTGTTTCAAATTAAATACACATCTCTGTAATTATTTCAAAAGTAAATAAGGAAATAGATGCACACTTGACAGTTTTGAACAGTACTTATGGCAATTTGGAGGGGGGTGAGGTGCTCTGGTCCATTATCCTGCCTAGCACCCCATTTGATCATGAGCTGGCTCTGATCATCATGGTTTACATGATATCTAAAGTAAACATTCCCCTTGAAATATAACAATAAGAAATAGTCTAATAATTTGCTGAATTTACAACCTAAAGCATCAGATTTAGGGAGCAGGCATAGAAATACTTCTTGCTGTAATGCAGAAAGTGAAGAAAACTTCAAAATACATTTTTAACATATTTTTACACTTCAACATTTTCTTAAAAACAAAGTGTGAAAGATCTTTGTACAGTCACTTGAACAATATTCATTTACTTACAAACTCTAATTATAATAGAATATTCAATATTGCACAGGACTTAGTTACAAACATTCATTCTTCATAGGATGTACTTGAAAAATTACACTGTTTTTATACTGTTTATGGTTTGTGAAGTGGCAGTGGATCAGAGCAATCAGAATCCTACACTGAATATAGGAGGGCTGCTTAACTTATATTCATGTCAATAATGCTAGAGATCCTAAAGGTTTTTAATATGAAAGTGATAATTTTGTGAAACTCGAAAAGGTAGCTATAGTTCTTATAGACACATTCAACGTGCACAAAAGAAAACACATCTACTGTGTCATTTTTCAGTTCTCAGAGTACAAAAGTGGAAAAGGCAAGAACTGTGATATAATAAAGACCTATACCACCACTAACATGGACAAAGGAGTAATACAGGTACTAACTTCATTGATCGAGAACAAGGAAACTGAAAGCAAATAAATAAGTGATACAAATTGTGAAGCTACAACTGCCAAGCATGGAAATGAATAATTTATGTGTCATTCTTAAACAGAGGAAATTTAACTTAATGGATTCATAGGTGTTTTGTAGGCTATCAACGCAAGAGCTATTTTAAGCCTACTCAAGCTTACCCCAGATTTATCAAAATATTGCTGACATATTGTGACGTCCCCAATCTAGGCCCGTAATCAAGGAACCTGAATTCTCATCACTGACACTGGAGAGGGACGTGCACTTGGAATATGAATGGATACACTCAGTATTTCCACATGCAGATCTCTCTGCATCAAGTGCAATTTAACTTAAGAGTACACAGGGCACACACTCAGCCTGGTCTCTGGATTTCTCTATCACCATGTCCCTAATATGACTCCCCACTGGAACAGCTATAGGGTTAGGTCCTCAGCTGTTTGTCCAAGCCAAGAACTCCAGCATCCTTTCTGTAAGCCCACTGTTTGGTATCCCTGCACCAAGTAGCTGACACACACATAGCCTGTGAGATTTGATTTTTCACACACACACACACACACACACACACACACACACACACACACACACACACACACACACACACATAGTCACCTGGGAAAGGCTGGTACAGATTTAGCTGCTGTGTCCCCTTCTGCCCAGAGTATAAGGTAGTTATCACTGCCAATAGACACTGCATAATCAGCTACTCTAAGGCCCTTAAAAAGGCTGTGTCCAATTATACTGTGTAACATTAATACTAATACAAATAGTAGTAGTTGACAAAGATAGCTAGGCCTTCTGGAGTGGCCCACATAGTGTCAACAAATAAATACAAACACTCTCAAATGTTAAATACTTTCTATAAGGACCTGCCACAATAAACGTTTTAAATATATTTAATAATAAATAATAGAAGAACATGAAAATACTGCATATATATTTAGAATAAACTACAGAGTTCAATTCATAGGAAATATTAAAAATAACATTGATGGACAGACTTATACAAATAAAGAAAAATAATCTCTAACCTAGCTTCCCTATATCCCTTACTGAATCTAGGAGAATTACTATTTCCTAATAATAATAATAATAATAATGAAATATTCCTGACAGAGCAAGGCACAATGAGATATGTGAGCAGTCATTCTAGCTAGGTTCCCCATAACAGAGTACTCAATGCTCAGAGATTACTCCCTGTAAAATATAATATGCAAGATGGCTTGCAGAATGACGTCATCTGATCACCTGACTCTAGGTTCTCACAGTATCCCCTTTTGAAGCTGAGAAAGGAATTTAGCATAGACAACTACAATACATATCTAAATTTTTATGTCAGTGCCTGGAGCTTCCCCTCTTTTTACTGAGCTAATGAACAAAGGCTTCTTCCAGACCCACTGTCTCTGGTCCTATTCAGCACCATGGAGTGCTATTTTAATGGTTTAACAGCTCATTTACATTAACCTTATTTTTCTTAAAGTAAGCTAGCTGGTTAACCTGTGCTACCCCAGTAGTCTCTATTAAAACATATACATTTAATTCAGTTACAGTAATACATGTACATTTCTATTCCTTTTAGCAGGGTGTACTGTTGATACATTTTAACATAAGCAAACTTCACAAATACATGTTCAGCACAAGCATCTGTACAAATCAGTTTGATATACAAATGACATATAATTATTTAGCCCTATGTCTGGCATGGCTGGCAGTACCCGCTATCATCACACATATGTCAATACACCAAACAATTTTATTGTTATGGCACAGGCTTGTACACATCAAGCATTCACAGGCTGCCCCTGTCCATTAGGGACATAGGTGCTAATCCAGGGTAAATCTGTGATTTCACATCCATTAGTCCAAGTTACATTTAAATAGGGTTAAGGATGAGCTTTGTTTCACATAGATGTGAAAAGTGTTCCAGAGAAGGGGTAATCATTGAAACATGTACCTGTCCCTCCAACATGTCCTGGTTCTGTCACAGATGAAGTTTACATCCTTACATTGGGTATTTCTGATGCCAACTGATTTGCAGAGGTGAAACAGATCCATCAGTGTGGGATGAGCGCATGCCTTATAGTATAGGCATAGATCGCACACAGCAGTCTCTAGGAGACTGAGTACAGGGATAGGCTTTGAGATGGCCTGCACAAGACTTGTTGTTTACTCCCTGTATTCTTTTTGTGAGGAACCACTTTGTTCACTCAAACTGTTGCAAATGCTAGGATTGGGACATGCCAATGGATGCATTTTGCTTGATGACTGGTCTTATATCAGTTGAGTGCAGTGGAACAATGACCTCCTTGGACCTGGATGATATGCCCATTATTAAAAGTTGTGCAAAGTAGAATGATTTTCACACCACAGTAGACACATAATGGCCAAAGGTTGGGTAACTCTCAACATGTTCCCAGATGCCTGACAACTGGGTCTACTTTTAGAGGTGTATTTTCAATGTGGTAATTTCCTATGGTAGCCATTTTTCTAGAGGGTACTATTATGCATTTTTTTTACATTGAGTTTTAGTCCATAGCTCTGGCACCAGCTGTTTGTCTGTGTCAGACCCTCTTGAAGGGCATATGTGTCTTTTAGGGATTCAGTGGCTCTTCCTAGTTTGCAACCTTCTAAAAACTTGGTGAGCCAGAGACCCTTGGCATTTGCATTTACTTTAGATAGATAAGTAGATATCAAAAAGGAGATGCCCCAACAATGATCCCTGAGGGACTCTGCTAGTGATTGCCCTCTTTTAGAAGATGGATTCCTCTATCCTATCTCCTTATGTCCTATCTGTTGGATGGCTATCCATTGTGTGACATATAGGTTTATGCCGAATTTTGTATGTTTTTCTACAATTCCCAAATGAGGTATTGTGTCAAACACCTTAGCCAGTTTGAAGTAGGCAATGTCCAGTGTATTGCCCTAATCTATAGCTTTACTGACCTTCTTGAAGACGTCAACCAGGTTAAGCAACAGTAACCTGCCTTTCACAAAACCAGGTCTGTCCACCCTTGTGTAGAGGGATAACTGTTGCAATCCTCAGTTCATTAGGAATAAAGCCTCTGTGGTGGCTATAGTTAAATAGAAATTCTAGAAGGCCTGATGGGTCATGTTTCATACTACTAAGGAGGCATCATCAGTGCCCATTGAAGAAGTGTTCTTGGCCTTAGAGAACATAATGAGGACCTACTTCGTTGTGATAGTTGCTGGAAAAATGGTAGAGGTATTTCCTAGGGGTTGATATACAGTAATGGGGGTAAAGCTGGAGTTAAATTTATCAGCCAGGAGATTTATTCTGTCTTCTGGCTAATTATCAGTGGTTCCATTCAAGATTAGCTCAGCACATTGTTTGCTGTTGCCTTTACAATTGCTGACATAACTGAAGAAAGTCTGGTGATTGTCCTTAGCTGTGGAGGCCATTTTTATCTCTAATTTGGATTAAGTAGACTTGATTAATCCCCTGAGTTGCTTGCTCACATTGATGAGGGTATATTTTCCTTTCAGGGCTATGCCCTTCCTGTTTTTTGACATGAATTTCTTTCTGTTGCTCTACAACATATCTATACTGGAATTCCACCAGTGATTTGCTTTTGGAAGTTATTGTATGCTTATTTCAGGCAAAGAAATGGAAAGAATTCAAAGGTTTTTATTTATTTTTTAACTTTATGAGTAGAATATATGTATTTTGATAGGAATGTATTTTAAACTACTTAGACAACATATATAAGCTTTCTGAATTTTCTTAGGTTTATGGTGTTGATCCTTGCATGGTTTATTACTGCTTGCAATTTTTAAACATAAACTGTTTAAGTATATACATAATATGAGGATATGTCTTTAAATGATCCATCTAGGGCTAGTGATCACATAACTTGCCTCTCTTTGATATTTAAGAAGTATTCTGTGTTTAAAACTATGTCTGAGGAAATTTTTAAAGATTAAAAATGAAAGCTCTAACATTGTATTAAATGTGGCTTGAATATTAAGTCCGGATGTGTTGTTGTCCTTTGGACTCGGCTTTACCTTTTTGTTTTTATATCCAGTTTTTATTTTGTGAGTTATTTCAGGTAAGTATAGCTGTTTCTATGCAGCTATTTACATGATTGCATGGGGTTTCTGTGAACAATTCCAGATAGGCAGATGTGCTCTCAGGGTTTCTGAGGCTTGGAATTCTGCTATACTGTCATTTAACAGGAGCCAGTTAGCACTGAAATAGTTTTTAAATATTCTGAGAGTAGTTGGGGTCGAGGGTTTAATATTTTTTTTCAAAGGAGACAGCTTTATGGTCTGACCTGACCAATAAGAACTTTACACTAGGGGGATTGCATCATTCCTCCAAGTTTGTGAAGACCATATCAATGATATTTGCAAGGCATGCAGACAGACTTATTTGTATTAAAAAAGTCCAGGAACCACTGGACCTGTGTGTTTGTGGTCATATATTTTCCCACTTACAGTTAGAATAATTTAATTCACTCATGAATATTGTGTTGAGCTGAATGGGGAGTATCTATTTTTGCATCTGTTATGTCTCCCAAATACTTATACATAATGCCTTTGTTTATTATTTATGTAAAAAGTTGTCCAAAAATGTGAGAGAAAAATGTAGTCAGATAACAAGATATGATTTCAATACTGCTTCCTACTTCTGTCATTTCCTTCTTGAATATAATTTTGGCAGACACAATGATCCTTACATTTTACAGTCATAGAAATAGTTTTCTAGTTTGGCTGCAAATAATGTTTGATATTAATTTGTTGGATACAAAGCACCTCATTTTGCAAATACAATGGGCCAGATTCTAAAAGACTAAGTGTAAGTGACTTATTCTGGTGTAAGGACTAATTATAAAGCAGGCTTACACCAGAGTAAGTCATTTATACAGACAGCAAGTCTGTTAGAATGGAGTCCAATGAAATACTTTACTTTTGCAAGTTAGATACCCCAGAAATATTTATGAGTTCAGATGTGAAACTGTCACATATTATTAGTTATTTAATTTATGGCCAGTGGAGGGTATCTCAGGCTAGAAGACTATACCCCTTACATTGCAAGTTCCTTAGAACTTTAATAAATCACATAGAATCTGAATCTTGATGTACAGAGCTAGAAATACT
>NC_056728.1:1901606770-1901689270 GCF_019279795.1 Protopterus annectens
TGATTCTCTACTGTGTTTCTTATTCAAGAATGTTGCAAAAGAATGATATCCTAAAATCATTATTCTTAACATCAGAGTAAATACTCATTGGGAATGTAACCTGAAACCTTCTATTACTTGCAGCCGTATTGTACTCCCCATGTGATGCACAACTGAACACATACTTCTGGTATTAAGAAGTAATCACAGCTTTTTTTTCTGTATAACGAGTCGGAACTACTCTGTTATTGTTTACCATTCTCTATTTTTTTGTTTGTGAACTGTTTTGTAGTTTTCCTGGTCTGAGAATGAAATTGGTCAATTTAATCAGTTTACTGCACCAGTAAACAAATATGAATGAATGAATGAATGTATAAATAAATAAATAAAAGGCTCATGAAACTTTTCTAAACAAAATACTATGAGCAACATCATAACAGAGCAGAAAAACTGCAAATTATAAAATAGCCGAAAAACATGCTTAAAAACAACAGAAAAGATACCCTAGATCTCCTTTTACCCTTTAGTTTAATGAATGGCTAGATCAATATATAAGAAGTGAAGAGGAAAAGAATTATCATACAAAGAATTCACACTATTGGCCAGATTCATTAACAGCTACACTAAGTCAAGGTCCCGTTTAGTATGCTATTTTGTATTTATTAAACAGTTGTACACTTAGTGTAGAGCCTTCAAGCAAAGGTAAACAGCAGACTATGGAATCAATGCATAAGTACCCACATTATATGTTAATGAATCAATCTGACGTGGCAAAGCTATTCATGAAGCTAAAATGCAATTGTGTTCACTAGGTGTAGCCATTTGTTCTGAAATCTAAAACTCTTCATATTATAGCTAAGACTGCACTTAGAAAAAAAAACAAGTTAACATTTGCTGCTGCTATCAGAAAGTTATATATGCAGCAAACTTTAATTAAAGTTGCTGCTGCTGTTTCCAGACCATGGCCATGTAGACAAATGGTTTTATATACCCTATTTGACTTAGTATGGACTGCATGACACAGAACATTGTAGAGCAAAACTGGGTTGACAGGAAAACAGTACAGTAAATATGCAACCACTTCCACCTTCATCTGAAACAAAAAAATAAATGTGGAGCCTGTTTGAAAAAAAAGCAAGCTGCTTATTTTCATATGCATGCAGTTATATGCCACTAAGATGAGACATGTGTCCTGTGTACAGTCATGACAGCAATACTGTGTGTATACAATGTCTACAATATCTACTTATGGACTTTGCACAGTAATGTGCATCAAGTATTTTACTTTCCCACATATACAAGAACTGTAACTACATTAAAAATCTGAAAAGGCCAATGCCCAGTCATCATCACCGGCACAGGGTGCTATTGGGGAGAATACATGAGGGCAAGTCTAACACCAAATAACTGAGTGCAAATTATTGAATTTTACCACCTACTTGCAAGTTCTACAGTATACCCACTGATGCTGTCCATGTCAAAACCACCATCAACATACAAAATAAGTAAAAAATGAAAGTTCCATGTTAGTACATACAAGTCAATATAGCCCCCATCTAAAAAAAGTAAAAAAAAAATGAAAAGAAAGTGTGCAGTTCTTGAAAGGAGGACACCAGCTGTGTAACAGAGTAGTACATTACAAAAAATAAACAAAGGAATGTGTATATTTCCAGTACAAATGGATAAAAGTGTTTTTGGATGTCCACTTGTGTGGAGGGATGTCAGTTATATATGACACTCGTAATACTTTTTTGGGATACAAATGTCAAATCCCTGTCCTTGCTAGATAGTGATACAACACTTTTCTGCAATAACTTGTCAGATGGGCATACATATTCCATAATGTCATGTTACATTCTTCACAAACCTTTGTAATGTATCAGATAACAGATATACATGCCTATGCCACCAGCAAGGGACAAACAGTGTGAGTGTATTGTGAAATGGATTCTTTCACTATGGTTGAAATACAGCATTGTAAACAATAGCAGCTTATATTTTCATCAAGTTAGTTATAACACTAGAAACATGTTTTGCAAGCAATTAGCAGCAGACAACGCACCTACTATGATACATATTTCCTTGCCCATATGATTACCTTGATATAGTGCAGATTCAGTCCTGTGAGCAGTGTGTATATGCAAATGAGCTGTTAATTCATTAGCGTTCATGAAATCCAAAATCTGAACTAGGTGCATGTAATGTAAACATGGCATAAGGACCTAGAAGGTTGCATGCATGTGGCCTACCCCTGCAAGGATGAGCACTGAGAAGGATTACCTGTTAAGTGCTTACACGTGTGAATGATTATTTCAATTGAGGTATCAATCAGGGTGCAATCAGGTAGAAGATACAGACAAAAAAGAATTGTGACACTCATTGAATGATTTACTGACTTAAGAGAATAGCATCCCTAACATTAATATGAATTGTTTGTGACAACTGTTTTTGACTCTCCATACAACTGTGTCTGTAATTCTACAGAAAAAAAAAACTACTCATTGAAACATATATTAAGTGCAAGGAAAAGCACATAGCAGTCTTGTTGGAGAAGCATAGATCTTTGAATGATGTTCACAAAATAAAGAGAAAAAAAAGTTGCAGTGTTCAAATATTTTATTTTATATTGTTTGATGAAAGATTTTCCACCCTGTTGCCAGTATCACAGTCAAACTGCAAACTGCACAGGAGAAAAGTCAGGAACTGTTTCTGTTGCATGTGCAATGCCAGTTGATACTATGTCATATATTGAGTATAGGTAACCTCATTTTTATCTTCATAGTGTAATGTATTTGGCACATACTGATAAGGATCTGGATTGTGTCTTGTGAATGCTGTGGTGTACTGAAGTGCTAATCCAGAGATGGCTGTGTTTGGGTGAACATAATGATGTGTAGTGAGCATATGTTCATGTTGAAACATAAACAAGTTGAGAAAATATCAAACATGTACATTGTAGTTACTTGCTTCATAATGTTTCCACTATTTCAGTACATATTTTCCCTTCATTTGTATCCTGTTTGGCTTTATGCAATATGGACTGACAGCATTGAACTACATTTCAATTTGCAAAGAAAAAAGTGAAAATTGTATTTCAGGCTGCCTTCTGTAGTACAAGCAAGCCTGGTGACAGTGTGTAGATGTCAGTACTCTGGGAATTAACAAGCGAAGAACATTCACCTGGCTGGTAACTTTCTCTTTGGTGCAAAGTGTAAATGCAGTGATTTTAGAGAAACAAAATAGCTGATGCCAGGATAAAACCCAGTAAAGTGACAATTTTAAAGCAGAGGGTCTGAATACATATTTAAATACATTTTGTGATATTACTGTATTGCTGTTTTAAAATCAACTATTCCCAGTGTTGCTAAAATGTGAGACTGTTGTATTTCCCCTTCAACATTATTTGGCAGTACATACAATCCTGATAATGTGTGCCAGAAATTAAAGTTTAGATGTGTCAAAGAGATGTGAAAAGGATGAATGTATCACTGTAGTGCACTCCTTCCTCTGGTTATTGCTGGATATACCCTCTGCTTAAATTAAAATTTCCTTTCAGTTTCTCTTCTCAGTCAAATGTTTTATGTTATTTTTTTCTCAATTGCTTTTTGTATTTGTTCTCTATTTGGTGGTGTACAAACCCAGTTCACTGCCTAAAGTAAAAATTGAAAAAATAAATTTAGATGCATGGCTGTCAGCACTGTGGATAGCACTCAATGAATACATTCAGCCTATCAGGCAACATTCCCTGTGGCACATGGTGTAAGTGCAGTGATATTAATGATCAAGACAGCTGGTGCAGGGTCTAAATCCAGTTGACAGATGATTTTATAGAGGAGATCAAAATGACACAGTAAATGCAACTCATTATCAGAACTGCAATGCATCATTACTGTTTACTATACACACCCATTATAATGTGTATACTTATGTAAAACATGACACTGATGATATTTAATGTTGTATGTGCATACGTAGGTATGACGTGCATGATATTTTTGGTGTAATTACTAGTTTCTCACATATTCTGAGAATGTATGTTTATGACAGTATGTGTTATGATGTATGTATGTAACCTAACCCACCATGTCTTACTCAGGTAATAAAAACTGCATGCATCTGAGGTGCATTTGCAAATACAATACAAACAATGTCTTTACATAGAAATGCAGTCAATTGACTAAGAAAATTCACAGACATACAGGCATCTCTTCTTTATTTCTACATTCAGTTTTACTTTACTATACTTCAGATTGCAATGTTAACCAATAAGTTCTCCTGTGGCAGTTAATCAGAAAAGTTTAAAATCGTATCCTTATTTTTCTCTTGGGTTTGATTCCCAGTGGTACTATTCAGTCTTCCCCATGTTTAACTCCCAACATGTCAATATGTCAGAAGTTATACTATTTTTCCTCCAAACAACCATGATCATAACCAGCGACATAAGGCATATTAGGGTTTAACTTTGGAGTATGTCTTAAAATGCTGTGTGCATAGTACATGGTCAATGCTCACTGCCATTTTAACACCTTCTCTGCTTCTTGATGTACTCATTACCAGTGTGACTGGCAAGCTGTTTATGTGCTTCCAGTTGTACAAATGCAGTTGGCAAGACTGTGCATCTTTGTGTAAAAGGAATAAATTCAGACAGATATATCTGGCTTCACTGCTGCTGACATTGTTGGTGACATTAGGGATGATGTTCCATTTAAAGGAAAGAAAGTGGAGTGTTGATGATTCCAGGATTTTAGTGGCACTCCTTTTGAAGTGCAGGGGGAATATACTGTGTCTCAGTATAAGGATGAGGCTTGGAATAGCTTGGCCAAGGCTGTCTCCAGGGCAATTGTCATCCCACACACTACAGGGCAAAAGGGACCTCTTTAGCCACTGGGAGGATGGATATAAGACTGTAAACACCCCTCAGTTGTGTAAGTGTACTAAACCATAACTTCTCAATGATATGACATTAGGTAGCCAGTCAACACAATTATACAATTTATTTACTTTACATATCCTTTATAGTCCAGGTTGGTCCCACTAGGTTAATAGCCTCTTTTCAGGGGAGAACAAAGGTGGTATTTATACTAATATGGTAAATTTGGCCAAGGCATCAGGGAATTTCTCCAGCTCTTTTTAACAGGTGTCCTGGAATCTTTTACATCCACTTGAGTTACCAGCAACTTAAGCAGATGGTGCATCTGTTTAATATCTCATCCGAAGGGCAGCACACAATTTTTGCTGCACTGTAGTATCAGTAGTCAATCTATCTAGTGAGGAAATAGAACCCATAGCATTCTGCACCAAGGACAAATGCGCTACCTATTGTTCCATTGACATTATGTTTTGCTGTATGTGTGTGTGTGTGTGTGTGTGTGTGTGTGTGTGTGTGTGTGTGTGTGTGTGTGTGTGTGTGTGTGCGTGTGTGCGTGTGTGCGTGTGTGTGTGTGTGTGTGTGTGTGTGTGTGTGTATATATATATATATGTGTGTGTGTCCGTGTGTGTGTGTGTGTTTTTTTCTACTGTACATATACAGCAGCGATTGCAGAAAACCATGATGTACATCAGTAGAGACTAATTCTTCTCAGAGATACACAGGGTAAGTATTCATCTGTTCTGATTGTAAAGGACAGAAGTATTCTCAATCTATTGCTGTATATCATTATGAGCGGGCATACAGGCATACCTTTACTTTAATATCAAGCCTACATGTGTGTTCAATAGCTGCTTGTTATTGCATTAGGTAATGAGTACATCATATTGATTGTGTGTAGATTTAATACCCACAAATAGATATATGAATTTTTTACAGGCTACTAATTATAAGATACGTTATCATCAATACTGTATGGCATTAACAATGCAATATTTCTTAATTCAGTTATTACCTTAAAATGCAGATATCTGACATGGCACAGTAAAATATATGATTCTGTTAGTCACATCATGCTATTACGATTGATTGATTTTATGATATAGATAGTCATACCTTTTCATCATATCTGGATGTGGCCAAGATGTACTTATGTATTTTTATATTGTTTCATGTACTGAAATAATTAAAAAATGTCACATGCCATTGATCTAATTATCTTTTTTCTCTCCCTACCCTATCACCCTATCGCTCCTTTTTTTTTTTTTTTCATTACTTCTGAAAATAAAATGACCATCAACACAGGGAATCTAAACTCTTACTAATCTTCTCTGAACCACCACCCTCAGATTTAAAAAATTACTCACTTAGTACAGAAATTGAACTTGTGAAGTCTGCTAAATTACTGGACATCACAACTGACGGCAAACTTAGCTTTGAGCAACATATTCTCTATACAATAAAAAAAAAAAAAACACTTCAAACTTGGCAAACTCTACTGACATAAACTATATGTGGATAAGCCAACCAAAATTGAACTTGCCACAACCCCTTTGATCCCATTCCTCCTATATGGTAGTCCCATTTTTACCACCCTTCATCTCTTTGCAGTAAATTATAATCATGCTATAAAATAGCAACATTTGCAACTGTGATGCCATATCAAACTCACCCAAGTTATTTCAGAACTGAATTGGCTTGAATTACCCCATTACCTATACTATACTATACTATACTATACTATACTATACTATACTCAACTTACTCTAGCCCACAACCTGATTTATAAACCCCAAACCTACCCCACACTTCATTCTCTCCTGCAGCAGTATAGTCTAACCTGTAATCTTCACTCTAACAACAAACAGCTTCTAAGTATAACAATACCCAACAAAAGACCTGGACAAAGCCTTTATCCCTACTCTATTGTCAGACTATGGAATATCCTGCCTTCCACAATCACTCAGTTAGAGTCAATAAAAACTTTCACAACTGCATTAAAAGGCCATTACGTCAATAATCATATATGTTCCTGCACACAAAAGTCTAAGCCAACATCAACACATAATATAAGTTAATTATTCTACATCACTTTTCTCCCAACTGGTGATACATCTCTCCCCTTCCTAGAACCTTTTTCTGTATCAACTAATTATTTCTTTCTATCTCTCTCTCTAGGCATCAGCTAGAACTATCTATGTATTTAACTGCTGTTTATGTGTAGCAACCTATAATCTGTTTTATATTTTGTACATAAAGTAATATATGTCAAAAACGTCATGTCCATTGTAATTTTTACAAAATGTATCCTGGTTATCTATTTTATATTTTACTCTCTGCATAAAAACAATTTTGGTACTTATGTATTATTGCAACTAGATTCTGAGCAGGAGAAGCGTCTCAGTTCCAAGCGATTCTCCTGCCAAAATATGTTGTCAACATCTCTTGGGAAGCTTGTGTCATGAAGTGTCAGTAAGTGCCAAAAAATCAGATGAAGAAATGAAAGTAAGTGTAGAAAGCAATGCAATGACCGTTACTTCACATGGATATCTTAATGTGACATTACATATGCAATTGTCAAATGAATACTTGTGCTCAAGTAAGCTTTCTACTCATACAACTAACAAAACCAAGATTGCATAGTACAAACAGATACTCTGACAGCCATCAGTAAATCCAAATGCTTTACTGTCTACAATGTATGCTTAACTCCCAATTCAGATTGTCAGCTCAATGTGGACAGAACAGCGTACATGCATGACAAATGAGGCTTGGCACAAGCCTAGTTGTCCTGGGGCATCTTCAATGTGAGTGTTAGGTTGATATTAATGGAAGCTCAATGGGTTGCGGAGGTGAAAGGGTTAAATGGTGGGAGGGTTGATTGGAAGGAAATGAGATAAGGGTGGGAGGTGCTTAAGGGATTTAGATGAGTGTAGCTGGGTAAGTAATCACATTTTGGTGTGAACTTGCTAAGGTGAGTTCATGCCCAAGACGACCTGTAGGTAGTCCAAGTGAGCAGTTAGGTCTTGGGTTACTGGTGGATGTCGGGTTGGTTCGGGGCATGTTGCAGGTAAGGGAATACTTTTTTTTTTTCCTGCTGTGGTGGCTAGAGGGACAGCGCATTTAGAACAGTGATGATAGTGGAAGGCATATCATGGAATGGGCCGTGACTGGGTTGTTTGTGCTATTTTGTTAGACACTGCTGTTTTCCATTACAGAAGGGAGAGCCTTTGCAGTATCGTGGTTATGGGGTTACCAGATAGTTAGTATTCTTTAACTCCATTATAATAAAAAAAAAAAAAAAAAGATTATATATGTAACTAGGGGATTGGTGGTGGAAGCTGTATGGCATGTTGTCTGTTTTGTTCCGCTCAGCATCATGGCCATGTTAACATGCTCCTGCCAAGTAGAAGTTGCTAGTGGCTTTTGTAGGTTTTCGGTAAGTGAGAGTAATGGCAGCCATTGGGCATGCCCAGTACACCGCAATTGGAATGAGCTACTAGGTTTAGGGGTAGGAGTGGTGAATTTGTGGACCGGGTTATTTTTCTTTTCTCAATGGCTACTATAAATTAGATTTTGGATCTTCCAGTTCTACTCAACAGTTGGTTTTAGTGATTGATCTCCAGTGGTATTCCTTTGTTTTTGTTTTGTATGAAACACTGTTGATAAAGTGGCAGTGTTCTGGACAAAGACGATAACAATAACTCCAAAAGTGATATAGCGTCAGGTTTAAGATTTAGTAGTTGATGTTATCTAGTTTACTATCGTAACCATTTGCTGCACATCCAAACTTTTCTCTGACACTTTTTACTACTGCTTCTCAGTTAATTTTCTTCAGAGATTATTTTTCTTTTATGTTTTGATGAGTCTGATAGTCTTAGAATGTGATGAAGTTTTAAGATCTCTCCAAATACAGTTATGATTTTTTTTCTATGTTCTTTAAGCAACATTATTTTATCTAAAGACAACTTGCCTAAGAGCAAAGGTTTTGAGGAAGGTTTTGATGCTTACTGAGCATGGTTGTGTCTGTGAGTGGCCTCTGCATTTTGTGTTTCGCAGAGCGTTGTGAAGCTTTATGTGCAGTATGTCTCCATTTTCAATTTGAAATTCTTCAGGTGTGCAGGATACATGGCATTTATGGGCAGAAATGTTCACAGAACTGTTCAAGTAAACAATGTGAAAAGTAGGGGTACTCAAACAGAACAAAAGTAGTTGATTATTTACTCTTTTGAAACACATATGTGTGTTATGTTCCCTCAGACATACCAAAAAAAAAAAAAAAAATGGGCACTTGACTGTAAAGTTAATTAATTTCAGTTCTGCTGTCATTATGGCATTTTAGTTGGCGTTTCATTAATAGAAGTCAGCAGTCAATTGAGTTGTGGTGCAGTAAACATTTAGTGTGTGTTACTTTTCTCTGATTGTTGCTTTCAGTATCAGAGGATGGCTTCTGAGGTTGTATTACTTGTCTTCACTGCCCATGCTTGGAATTTATTGGTGGCTTTATTTCAGAGCTTGAGGGAGGGTAGGCCTGCAGTGTTGAATGTCGGGCTTTGGGGTTGGAACTCTGTGCCTTTCTGGTGATTTTGCTGGTGTCACCCTGTTATTCTGGTGGATCCTTGTTTGGAAAAACTGTCCCTCATTCAGGTTGGGGATTTTGTTGTGTCAATTTGGGTCCGTTCATCAGGGGATTTGTGGTGGCATTGGTGGTGATGCTGTTGTCAGTAGTTTTCAGCAATTGGAAGGTTGAGAAAACCATGGGTCTCTTCACGGGCTTTAGGCTGATAGGATGGGGGCTTGCTTGAGATAATGGGTAGTTCTGTGCATGTATGGGGTTGCTAAGGAAGGTGTGCCTGAGTTACTTTAAGCTGTAACCTGATGATTAGTGGCTGGGACATGTCGACAGGGTGCCTATTGTCATTACTTGGGAAGTTCTGTGGTTTGAGAGGAAGTTAGGGGACTATGCATTGTATGACAGTTTATATTTCATGGAAGTCAACTCTGGATGTTCAGTTGCATTATTTGGTTGGTCTGATCATTTGCTTCCCTCAGATAACTCATTAATTGGCATTGTTCTATGGTTCCCCTCGAGTTTTTTCACGGGCTGTGACCCATTGTGGTTTCTGTGCATGTGTAGCTGACCAGTTGCATTAATTCCTGACAGGTTTTTGTGGTGCCTGTTTCACCGGAAGATGAACAGTAGCGGGAAGCAAGTGCTATGTGAGTTTTAAGTTTGTAAAGACTACTGCACCACATACCACTTCCGTGGGGGGGGGGGGGTGGCTCATTGGGTATTGGAGAGTGAATTGGTTAATTTTGGCAGTTAGGAAGGAGTTGGTGTGATGATGGTGCTGATTTGGGTTGCTGCTAGGGTGGTGTGGTACCTGAGCATTCGTCGGCATACCTCTCAATTATACAGATTGTCATGGAAGGGACAGAATTTGCTTGGTAACAGTGATTACTCCACAACCCCTCTTTTTTATTTGTTTATTTATTTATTTATTTTTCTTACTGGAAAGTGGTGAAGGCGGATTCAGGTGAGTATTGATAGATCTTTGAGTGTATGACATTGTACTTTCAGTGAGTGGAAGCTAATGCAAACTTATCCTACCAATTTGCTCAGTTTGTCATAGCAATATTTATAAATGCCATAATTTGGTGCTTTGGTTACACTGTTATTTCTGACTTTGTCCAGATTGCTTGCAATGAGTTGGAGTGGGATGTTGAAATTTCATGGGGTGTGGGACTTGCATTTGTGCCAGTTGGTGTTTACTATCCTAAATCTTGAAGGAGTGTGGGTAACTTATTGTCATGTTCAGGGTGGTAACCTAATTTGGCTGCAAGCACTTCGTTTTCCTTTTATGCTACTTTCTTCTATTTATGCTGGGATTCAGAACTTTGCATGGACAGGTTCAGAGATGTATGGTGGATAGGGTATGGTGGGCTTGCTGTAAGTGCTTTTCTATATTGTTGACATTAATGGGGTGGGGGTTTGAAATTGCAGGTTATGTTGGGTGTCACTGGCTAGTATTAAGTTGTCTTTGATTTAGAATATGAAGATATGGTTATGAAATAGGGTGGGTTGGGTAAATTTGTTTTGATAATGTTAATTTAGTTTGGATTTGTTCTGCACCTGGTGATGAGTGGTCCCTGTTTGGAGTAATTTAGGGCTCTGTGGTGCTTGTGTGAGTAACTGTTAGCAGTACAGGGCATCCACGCAGGTCACTTGTAGTCCACAGTGGGCTGTTCTCAGAGCAGGCCTTTACCCAAACTGTCAAAGGATTTGGCAGGTGGCATAGCAATATGTTCTGGGTTAGGTTTATATCTTGGGCAGTTTCATAGTTGGGTGGTTTCTAGGAAGCTGAAGTAGATCATTAAAGATGGAACTGGAAAGTTACACAGGACTGTTTTGTGCACCTGGTTAATTGTATGAGAGGTTGTAATTGCAGTGGAAGGGGGCTTTGGAGACTCTCTGCATGCCTCTCAACTGTACAGTTTCTCAGAATTGGCTAGATTTTGACTCATAATTTGGTGGGGTTAGTATAATGAGAATTGTGGATTTAAGTTGGATTTCTTAGTATTTCACCTGGTTAATTCAGAGCGTTAGAGTAAGCATATGGTATAGAAACAGAGAAGGAGTTAGGAGAGCCTTAGGATCTTGTGGAATGAGGGAGTGAAATGGGTCAGAAGAGAAGGACAAGGTTATTTGATAGGGCATTGGAAGCATAGCTTCAGTTTTGGCTGCTTTATAATAGAGGTGGGTGGCGGTGGTGCATTCCTTCCCAGACTGGCAGGATAGGTTGCCCTTGAAGATGTCCTGGAATGTGTGTTATGAATTTTGGATGATTTATATGTCTTTTCTTTCTTGCAGATGGTGTCTTGGAACACTGTGGTTGTAGTTTGGAATAGGTGGGTATAAGATGGAGTCTTCTTACTTATTAGAGGATTTACCTTTGTCCTTTTCTTTGTAGATGATGGTGTGTCGAGTTCCAGTGGTGAGATACAGTGAGCTCGCAGATCATGCTTTGGTGTCAAATAAGCGGTGGGGTCATTGGGTAAGTAATCAGAAATGGATAGGTTAAAAGGCAAGCACAGTGATTCTGATGAAGAAGAAAGAAGTACAACCAACGTTTTGTTTAACTCTAGGATAAGTATTATGTTTTATGACCTTGTTTGATTTGTGTTACAGGATAATGTACAATCCATGGTAGAATTAGGAGTTTTAATATTTAAATATCATGGGATGCAGTGGTGCAGCAGTTTATGTCATTTCACAGCTAGAGGTTCTCCAGTTTGATTATTGGCCAGTGCTGTGGGCCTTGCATGCCCTCCTTGTGTTTGTGTGAGTTTCGCTGGGTACTCCTGGGTTTTCTTCCATGCTGGTAAGTTACTAGTTACTGAATATTGGATATATTTGTATGGGAAGACTTATAGATCACATGCATTAGATGGTCATCATAGTGAGAATGATTTTGCTGCATGTTTTAAATCTGAATGCAGGTTTCAGTGGAAGTCCTGATCACTTGGGTGGGTACATTGATGTTACAGATGGAGTCTTGAGTGAGTAACAGTCAACTCCCTGATAGAACTGGACTTTAAAGGTATTGGTTTTTGTTTTGTGGATGTTTTGGGTGCTGGAAAGGCTATAGGGTATTAGGTAATTTTATTCAATGGTCATTAAGGCACATTACAGTTGGGGCAGTGGTGATTTCTTTCATATGTAGGACATGTTTATTTGGCCAGTTTGAGTGGGTTACTTGGGTAGTGTTTATAGTTGATGTAGTTTAATTTCTACAAGCAGGTTGGGGTTGGTGTGTCACTAATTTTGTTTTGACCAGGTGGCATAGGATATTTTCATTCTGGTATAATCTGGTTGTGACCTGTAGCATAGGGCATTTTCAGTTTGGTATATTGTTGGTGGCATTCAAGGGTATTAGTAGAGTAAAGAGGGATCAGACTGCTAAAGTCATCATGTGATTTAGGTGCCTTACTTTTGATATGGGCAGCCTGTGTTGGCAAGGTGATTGTTAAATGGTTCTGCATGTCATTGGGCAAGTAAAAAAAAAATGTCTGGAAAGGGTGATATGCAATTGCTTTAATTTGGTGGTTGGGGTTGAATATTTTGCTCCAGTGGCAGGTGGTGCTTTGGTAAGCATTAGGTAATTGCCAGGGGCTGGTAATGTCCTGGTAATTATTGTACACCAAATGATGTTTGGCCTTATAAAGGTGGCTAGTTGATGAAAGTTGGTGGTGAGGGGTAACTGCCTGGGCAGGCTGGTGGCAGAGAAGAGTGACAGGCTTGCCCTCTTCTGTTCCCCCTCTGGTGCCTGGTTGTGCATTTCAAGGAGTTTGTTGAATAGATAAGTAAGCAAAGGTAAGGACGCTGCTTATCTGGTTTGAAGGTAATTCAGTGAATGGTTTAGTAAGTGAGCAAAGGTATGGATGCTGCTTACTGGGTCAGATGAGCAGGTATGCTGTCCTGATTAATATTTGGTATGGATGCTGCTTACTGGGCAGGATGAGTAGGTATGGTATCCTGGTTAACATTATAAGGATGTTTATAAGTAAAGTAAGTGAGCAAAGGTATGGGTGCTGTCTACTGGGGCAGGATGAGCAGGTACACTGTCCTGATTAACACTGCAAAGATGTTTATGCTGCATTTAGAATTGACTACACTATTTCCAGTTGTATTTAACAAATTTTGGTAATGAAAGTTATGTTATGGAAGTTTAATAAAGGTTGTCAAATGTCATTTGGTGTGTTGTGAAGGGGACCGGGACAATGCACTCTGCTTCAAAATGTTTGTATGTAGTTCACCCGCTGACTGAAAGAACTTGGAAAATAACAAACCACTCACTGTTTGCTGCACTTGCACAAACTCTCCTAGCCAGTAATTTAAGGAGCTATCTTTATAAAGACTGTACAATAGGTAATTGAAACGATGAGTGACTGAAATGCTGACAGGTCTTGGAGTTCAACACAATTATTTATTCACCTCTAGCGCTTTGGCAAATGCCTTCAAGGAGTATAAAACTTTACAAACGCATCTCATTTAAATACACTAATCAATCAAACAATTAACCAATAAATACTCAATTACATTAACTAATTACTACACATACTAAATTAAAAACCTCCAGTTATACTCAACATTAAGACCCCGAGGAGACAAAGTGTCATATTTCAAAATAAAAATATTTTCTTTATATAACATTTTTTTCTTATATAACTGATCAGAATACACTCCTTTTTGCACTTGTTCCAAAATCGTATGAAGGCATTTGCCAAAGCGCTAGAGGTGAATAAATAATTGTGTGGATTCCTGCCTGTTGTTTTTCGTATATAGTATTTATTTTTTGTTATTTTACAGGTCTTGGATTTCAGACTGTTTCCTAACAAGTGAAACATGTGTGCCTTTTTCCGTTGTAACTGGTACATGCAGTACATTAACATTTACAATTTAATGTAATACTACACTCCTGGAAGTTTATACACATGCCCCAGGATTCACAAATCCTCCGTTTAAGAGAAGAGGAGGCTTACACGGAAATGCCAGTGTAAGAATAAGACAGCAGCCCGCCATGCATATTAATGAGGCCGCGCTGCCTCAACTCCAAGAATAACACGGAACATGCACGAGTGTAGGGGGCGTGTCAGACTGTCGAGCAGTCCAAAAATCCATGCCCCTGCAAGTATCACAATAGGGAAATGTCAACTTGACATGAGCGAGTCCACTCAAATGTGTACATACCCAACACTACACTCCCCTGCATTCTAAACCTCAGTACAATAATAAAATATAAAACTTTTATTTTATTTTTTTATCATTCCTGATATAGCTGCCCGTATTTGCTCGTATTTGCGCGTGTTTGCCCATTGCTTAGCTACAGTTAGCAGTAAGACATCAAAGAGGATAATAAGAAACTTATATGCAAATTAAGCAAAATAGCAATAGCGTAGTGGTAGAACCTTCACACTAAGAGGAGGCATTCCCGGCTCGAGTCCCACCACTCCCCTTTTTATTTTCTATTGGAAATCCATATATGAAAAGAGTTCCTTCCATTTACCAATGAAATTTTAGTAAAAAGCATTGAAATGGCCTATGTAGTAGTGAATGGATTTTATATATATATATATATAAGAAAGTGAAATTGTTATGCATACTGATGAATGCAGACATAATGCATCTTAAGCAAAGTGAAGCACTGCTAAGCAAAGTTTACCAGTATTAAGCACATTTCAGTATAATTGCTCATAGCTTAGCAGTGCTTTAACTAGTGCAATAGCTTTGCGTGGAGCTGCGCATCGCGCCAACTAG
This sequence comes from Protopterus annectens, assembly GCF_019279795.1. Lineage (NCBI taxonomy): Eukaryota > Metazoa > Chordata > Ceratodontiformes > Protopteridae > Protopterus > Protopterus annectens. The sequence continues at coordinate 1,901,621,935 of NC_056728.1, forward strand.
TGCAAACAGAACATGTGTGCGCGTAGCTGTGCACCGCGCTAACCAGCGCAACGTCGGGCAATGTAGAGCAATGTAGAGCAACATCGGGCAACATAGAGCAACTTAAAGCAGTGTAGAGCAATGTCGGGCAAAGTCGAGCAAAGTCGGTAAAACATAGCCACACCTCCTAGCCGGTCTGGCCAGTAGTGAAATAAAAAGCAATGTAGAAATCCAAACTATTAGAACCAGTAAAACCAAACAAGATGAACCAATTCGACTGTAGAACACTGGTTTATTAATGCTAGTTAAAAATATGACAAAACAGTAACGAGTACTAAGCGCTTTCACCCATAAAATATACTGGGCATCATCAGAGTACAAACACTATCACAATGAATTCCATTTAAATAGAAGCAGCAATTAATAAATTAAATAGTTAAATGATGACTAATAAAAAACAATTATAATTAATTAATTTAATTTAACAATCATTTGTGCATACCTCATTGTAATCCCTGAAAAACTACTTTAAAAAGACTGCCTATATCAACGATTATAATGCCAAGACTTGTAAAACAAATATTAAAATGCAATGTAAAATATCTTAAAAAATTGTATGTGTGACAATTACATATAATAAAAAACTCTAGAATTGTAAAAAATAGTTAAAAACAATAACATAAATATTAAAATAAATACATCCATTAATTGTCTAAAATAGGCCATTAGATATTTGTGATTAAATAAATTGTGATTTATGTCTAAGTATACTGGCTATAGAAATATAGTCATTGATACCTGGATGAATACTTGCATTAAGTCTTAGTTGCCATAGACATTCTTCAACTTCTAGTAATGTCTTGTCATCACCTCCTTTAATGTTATTATAAGGTATTCTATCTATCACGAAGAATAAGAACCTTTTAAAATTATCACACCTTACACTATGTGTATAAAGGGCACTAGTGTCTTTTTTCTTTTTTATGTCTCTAACATGTTCTCCTTTTTGATCTTTAAGTTTTCTAATGGTTTTCCCCACGTAGTAGGCTGAGCATGATGAACAAGTAGCAAGGTAAACTACCATTTTTGTATTGCAGTTGCAATACCCTGGGCATCTGATAGTTTTTCCAAAGTTACAAACTACTACATAGGGTCCGTCATTAATATATTTACATGTGTGGCATGTACCACATTTACCCATCTTGGACTTTAGGTAAATATTCTTACTATGTGTTGCTTCATAGTATTCTTTTAAATTCATGCCTCTACTGTAAGTAATTGTAGGCCATAAACCAAGACTGTCGATATATTCATCATTGTTCATAAATACACTAGCCCAACTCTCTCGTACAGTATTGACAATTTTCATAGTTATTTCATTAAAAGGAATAACTAACGTATCATTTCCAATTATTGGTCTATTCTCACAAATAGTATTTGTAATTCCAAACTTTATAATAGGTTGATACATTTGCTGTCTTTTCATCTGTATCTCAGCACTTACTTTATCAATCAAATCCTTTGGGTATCCTCTATCTAAAAACATACTTGACAATATTTTAATTTCATCACAAAAAAACGTATCTTCACTGATAATTCTTTAGAGCCTAACCATCTGCCCTTTGATTAAATTCTTCTTTTGATAGTAAGGGTGACAACTATCGAAATGTAGGAAAGAATTAGAATGTGTTTTTTTCCGAAAAATACTAGTTTCTAACCTATCCTTGTTTTTATACAGTAATATATCAAGATACTCACAATAATTGTCATATATCTTGCTAGTGAAACTTAAAAAACTAGATGTAGTATTAAGAAATAATTCAAATTCTAAAAATCTTTCTCTTGTCCCTTTCCAAAAAAAATCAAGATATCGTCCAGGAACCTCAGATAAAGAACAATATCATCCCAGTAACAAGAAGTAAACACTGTTTGTGTCTCCCAAAAGGCTAAGACAAGATTGGCATAGATAGGGGCACATCTTGCCTCCATGGCTACCCCGGTTTTTTGCCTAAAATATTCACCATTTAGAAAAATATAGTTATTTTCAAGTACTAATTCCATCAATTCCCTTAAAAATTTGCATTTGTCATTACTAAATGCACCAAATTTAAATAAGCTTGCCTCAAACATTTCTATACCCAACTTGTGGGGAATTACGGTAAAAAGACTTACAATATCAATAGTAATCATAGAAATTTCAGGGTTTATCTCAACAAAATTATCTCTTATTTTATCCAGGCAATGCCATGAATCTTTGACTATGTGATCCAATTTTATTAATACTTCTTTACAATGAAAATCAATAAAGGAAGCCATAGCCTCAGTTTTGGACCCTCTGGCAGAAACTATTGGTCTAAAGGGTGGATTGTGAACACTTTTATGAATTTTCGGAATACCAAAGATGGATGGAGTCATAGGATGTTCCACATTTAAAAAGTTGTATTCATCCTTAGTAATGACACCATCCATCAGATATTCATACAGAATCCAGTCCATCTTAATGTAGGCCCTGTGCATTTCATATTTCAAAACCTTTTCATAAGTGGTGTTGTCACTTAACATTATGGTCATTTTATTGAAGTAATCATCCTTATTCATAACAACCACACCGCCACCCTTATCGGGCTTCATAACCCTATATTTATCTGTTGTTGTTAGTTCCTTCAAGCAAAATTTTTCGTCTGTGGTTAAGTTATAAGATATTATTTTTTCATTCTTCACTATTCTGCGTATCTGAGTATCACACAACCTCTCAAACACTTGAATAATAGGGTTTTGAGGGGATATAAATGTGCTATGTCTTTTTAAAGTAAAATAGTCGTTGTCATTCTGAGTACCTTTATTATTCTTAAAAAACATCCTTAAATTAAGTTTTCTAGTAAAAAGTTTTAAATTAATAAGAATTTTACCAATGTCTAATCTAAAAGTAGGGACAAATTTAAAACCCTTTTTAAAAAGGTTTAAATAGCTTGCATCAAACTTAAAATCTGTAAAATTATACACACTAAAACCTCCATCAACCAAAAGAGAACATTCACATCCACTAAAATTATTACGTGTCTCATTTGAACAATCATCAAAATAGGATTGTCCTCCAAAACAGTGTACAAAATTATTACTCCAAGTGTCATTGTCATAAACAGGACTAATAATACACCCTGTTGGGCAGTTTAATGTGTCATTAAACACAGTGTGTGTATGTAAAAAATCGTCCTCAACTATCGATACCATGAGTTGGTCCTGTGGTTTCTGTTCTGGTATTAGTGGTTCTGCTGTTGACCACCATACCGGTCCCGTAACCGCTCTGACCTCCTCAGTATCGGTTCTTCTAAAAAAGCTCCCTCCCCATTTTCATACACAGCCTCATTTGATGCAAGATTGTGTAGTGCACTCGGATTAGTATGATGTGTGTTAAATACTTCTCTAACAACTCTATCCATCCCATCAGGTTTGGACAAACGTTTCATATTTTTAAAGTCCTTAAAATGTGAATATGCTCTCTTATTCCTATAATCATTTGTATCCCTAATTAGTTTATGATTTTTAGCTTCCAGCCCTTTTAAGATAAACTTGTCATTGTCCTTTATTATCTTATCAAAACGATTTCTATTAAAATCAAACAACAAGTCTTGTCGAATACTTTTATCAAGTTTAGTTAAATGCTCATTCAAAATAGACAGTTTGTTATTATTGTTACGTATAATAAGTTTCATTAACTCAATACCTGTTCGGTCGAACAGATGTAATAGTTCATTAAACAGTTCAGTCCCTTCAGTGAAGCCAAAAAGTAGTTTAAACAAACAGAAACCTTTCGAGACCTGTCCCAATTCCATCAACCTTTCCAAAAATGCATTATCCATTTGCAGGGATTTAAATGTTTTTAACGCTCTTTCGAATTGGGTGAACTGCACGTTGAGACTACCAAATTCAGTGGCATTGGTAGGAGATGAAGTGCTCAATGTCGGTGCTGCCAAAATGTCTTTAAGATCCTTCGAAATAACATTTCCATGTTCAGCTCCTCTATTTACCCCGTCCCTAGTGTTCGGTACAGCGTTAGATGTTGGAGCTCCACGTTGAAAAAAAAAAGCAATGACAGGCATCGAACCCTGGATACTGTGCACCATAATCACAGTCATGAACCACTAAGCCATGACATCTTTACAGAAGTATGCACTTTCAACACACACATACATATCAATGTAAGTTTACCCATTGCTAAGCAGGTGTACCTTCAGCTGCCTTTTTCAAAACTGGCCAATCACAAATAAGTGCGGGAAATGATGCGTATTTAAGCTCCATAGGCGGGAATACTATCCATTACTGGTTGTAGCTCCCATCTGCAGACAGCAATGGCCGGTGCTGGAGAGGGCTCTCATTTTCGAGTGCAATGTTGGGGCATTGAGGAGTCAAAAGTTATGGTTTGTTTCCTTGTCCACCATCATGAGGATAGACTCCTGCGGGGCCAGTACCAGGGCACCCAATGCAGAAGCCTGGGACGGTCTAGCTCATGAATTCACCAGTGCCACAGGTGTCCCTCTGACTGGTGAGCAGGTTAGACACCACCATGCAGACCTGAGAAGATGCAAGGTGGATCAACTGGACCAGTGGATCCAGGAGGCCCATGGGATGGCAAATGCCCCACTACTAAGTAGCTATGGAATTAAGTATGTAAGAATTGCTATTCTAGTGTATACTATGGATAGGTATGTCTCAATATCACTTCAATTACTTCACAGCTGCAGGTGTCCGTGCTGCGAATCAGCAAGCCTATGCAGATAAGCTGCTAAGGCTGTGCCACCAGACAGGTTAGTAAGTATTCTGCATGTACTGTTATGTAAAATAAATGAGAGAGCCTGAAAAATGTGTTTAAACACAGTAAATAAAGGTATACTAATTCTCTAATAATTATTCTGCATGTACTGTCATATAAAATAAATGAGAGAGCCTCTAGAAAAGTATTTTAATTCTTTAATAAAGGTATAATTCCTGGAGTGTGTCTGTGTCATTTTCTTTGATATGTTGTTGTATTCTTGCATTATAGAAATAGTACTGTTGTATTAACACACAGTTGGGTAGGCCCATATAAAGTGGATGAAGGGAGTGCCAGTAGCTTTTAAGCATATTCACAGTCCTCAACTGTTGGTTCATGCCCAGCATGTACAGGTTAATCTGGCACATGAGTAGCTTGGTATTGTGTTCCCCAGAAATGTCATTGTGCTGGCAGAAATGTAGGGAGCTGTTAACATATAACTGATAATTTCACCTACACATATCTAGATAATTATATGAAAGTAGAGCTGTCAGTGTACCATCTCAGCAGTAGTGTGTCTGAGCAACTCACAAAATATGTAGCAGTAACATCTGCATCCTGGACAGTTTGTATGTCAGATACAGCCCATGTATATAAAGATCTAGCAAAACCCATTTCACGATCTAAGGACAAATGTGTAAATGTGTAGTGCAATAATACATGTAGGGGACATATAACTGCAGTCAATATGAATGTAATGTAAACTAGAAGGATATATAAGTTGTTAATGGAGCTATCATTTTCCACCCTACTGTATGTGCATAAAAAATGCAATTCCACACCTCAATGGGTATGTCTAATCTCAAAACATTTGTTGGGACATATGTCCTATTGGTTTATAAATATCTGCATTTATTTTGATGCATGTGCCCTGTTCAAATACCACAATATTGGTGGCCTGTTGCCATCAATTAGACCTGCATGCTGTTGTAATGTCCACTGTTGTCCCATATATGCATGTGTCATGCTTGCTGTTCAACTGTTGGAACTCTGGTGTGTTGGGTTAATGGGAACACTTCTGCATGCTGTTATAACTAAATGGGAATGCTGTTGACTGTTATTAACCCATATTTTCATTAAATCCTCCTAAACATAGAATGTATGGGAAGGCCCATCCCAGCGGACCCACCTCTCCCACCTCAGCTGGTGATGGCACCTGGCACCAGCAGGTCCGGTGCCCACCTGGGACCTCCTCCTCCATTGGCCCTGTGCCACCTTCAGGTGGAAGCACTGCAGGGGATGGGGATCGTCCTCCCTGTGCAAGCTTGGGCGAAGGAGGGCCACCTATCACCCACCGAATGGTCCGAGCTGTGGTACGTAGGGAGATCGAGTGTTCTATCGCTAATCCCCTACGCCAGCTTGAGGCACGAGTGGCGTGACTCACGGGTGAGTCTGCCCCTCCTATGCAGCCCCCAGCGCAGTCACCCTCTGGGCTGTGAAGGTGCAGTGATGACTGCCCATGGGTGGGGATCTCAGTTCCACTGTTGCCATCTGTGGGCTCATGGGCTTGCGATTTCCAAACACCCTTCCCCGTCAATGGTGTTCACCCACCACATGTGTCATATTCCGTCCCTGTATGCATCTCGTTTGTCTTGTCTGTTTACCTCCCCAACCTACCTCCCCAAATATACCTACTTCCCCTACCCCACATTCCATTTTCACCTGAAAAAAAAAAGGGCATTTTGCTCCCCAAAAAAAATTACGCCCCATACATAACTGCCCATTTTGCACACATGTCCGCTGGACACATAAACTGATATTTAATTGGCAGTACAACATACTTTGTTGTCCTCACCCCTCTCACAGAGGTTGAAGGTTTCATATTTTCCTCCAAATGTATTGCATATGCACAGCTGTTGCTGTTAAAGAAATGGGCAGCTATGGGCCTTCCCTACACCTGTCCTGCACATCCCGAGCTGTTTTCCCTACTGTCTTTCCCTCTTTGTACCCTGTTTTCACCACTTTCCTATCTCCCCATTTTCTTTTCTTTCAAAGAAATGAGTGCGGGGTTTAGCGGGAGTAAGCACTTTTAAGCAGTAGTTAGCGGGTTTGCACGAGTGTGCACCTGTGTGTGCCTGTGTGTGCTTAGCTAAGCATGCGCAAACCCACGCAAACCCACTTACAACTGCTTAAAAGTGCCTTAGTCACTCTGTACGTCAGGGCCCTTGTTCTGCTCAGCAGCAAAATAAAATACTTCTGTCAGTCTCGAACCCCGGACTTTACACACACTAGACTGCATGAAGTACCACTGAGCCATGGTAAACATACAACAAGTTGGTGCTGAAATCAATATATCATGCATCAGAATGAGTGAATGTAAAGGACAAATAGGAATGCCATAACACAAATCCTGCTCTGTGGATCTTTACCAGCAGTTCTTGTGGAATTGCATTACATGACTGTGAAAAGAGAACCAGCCATTCTAGCAGGAAATGATGTTACAGCAGCACTTTACAACCCCCACACAGTATCATAGCAGGACAAACACTAGCATATCTGATTAGGGCAGAGGCCATACTTCCCAACTGTGACTAATTTTCAGGCATGTCCCTGATTTTGAGACAGGTTTTAGCTGTGTCCCTCTGAATCCCTCTGAAAGCTACTGACATTAGGCAGAAAGGTGGTGAATTACACTTAATGAATAATGACAATAAGTAAGAGTTAGACACTGCTTGTACTTCAGAAAAGGTGTATTAATCCATATGCTCTGGTTCTCTCAAAGTCTCAACTTAATGTCTCTAATATTGTAAAGGTGTACCTCACTTCTACCTACTTTTCCCTGAGTCTGTTCAAATATGTACCTGAGTGTTTGAGAGGCCTTGCAGAGGCAGAAACACACAGGCATATCAGCTATTCTGCTGTTACACACTGTGCAAATAGCTTTGGAAGGAGTTCCAGAAGCATACCCTTATGTAGGAGTACAACACTGAAATACCAAGGGATGTAGCCATGTACTGGTAGCAACCAACTGTGACAATGCCATTGTTCCAGTGCTGAAAAGACCGGTGTGGTGCACAGACAAAAAATAACAGGCTAACCTCTGGCTACCATCTGGATAGGTCCACAGTTGGGAGCTACGCAGACAGACTACTTGCCTTTGTAAACTAACAGGTACACAGCAACCCTTTAAGTCCAGCAAGATAAAGTTCACACATTAATACATAATGCTCTCTGTCTTTCTGCACCCCTACCCAAATGTACAATAAACCTGTGTGTTCAGAGTCTACCAAGGATGTAGGTAGGCATACTCAGTACTGAAATTTGTCCAGTTTTCTTGTGCAGCCTGTGCTAATGTCAACACTAAAAAAGCACAAACTGTTCAAAAGTGAGTAAAGTAATATTCACAGTATAGCAGTTCACAAACAGTTCATGTGCCAAATGAATACATCTCAGTAACTATGTTTGTATGGCAGTTAATTGTATAAGTAGAAAAGAAACTACATATACCCATGTATCTTGTGTTAGCATTTGTAGGGGTGAGTACAATTCTACACTGACAACTGTTTAGTGGAAGTGGCAACATTCAGGTCTGAGTACAACATTTAAATCACTGGCTACACCCCTAGCTTCAGATATAAGAACTATACCAACCTTCTGACTTACACAACTGTGTCCACAGCAAACAAGCATGGGCCCCACTTTGGAAAGCTGAAAGGGCTACGCCTACCTGACATAGCAATTTATAGCATTGGGTTGCTATGACAGTGAGTACTGCAATTACCACACAGCAGGCTGCATGCAATTACCAAATGGTGGCCACCAATTGGTGCAGAGGCCATCACATGCACATTCTAAAGATACCTATAAAAGCAGGCTGTACTTGCTGGCCACACATTCAATCATCCCATTGCAGATGCTGAGAGAGAGAGAGAGAGAGACAGAGAGAGAGAGAGAGTGAGAGACGCACACCTCCACCCACACCAATGGAAAAAAAAAAAATTAAAATAAAGCCAAAGATACAGCAAACTGAAAACTACGAACACATACAAAAGGAAAGGTATGTAGCAGATATGTATTTACTGGCATGTAGTAGATGTATTTGAAGACTACTCTACATACTTTGAAACATCAATATGTGGCAGCAGTACGTATCTATGCACAGATGCCCTGCATAACTACTGCCATGGACAAATCAGTGTGTAGCTGTGTGCAGTGGGACATAACTGTGATATATGTAGCTCAGCATTAAATGTCAAACATCTGAACCATGTCATCTGTGATCTGTGCAGTAGTGTGGACAATGGCTGTTTGGGGGTATAGCGCATACAGCTATATAACCATGGATGTGACAGAGTAAGACATGCATGATAGTCATATCAACGTGTAGGTTAGCATTGCTAACTGCTGTACCAGGCTAGTATGCTAATCTAGCATTTGCAGCTATTTATACACCCTCTAATATTACTGTGTGCTCACACGTGACACCTGTTCATGTTGCAGCAAGGCCCAACAGGTCAGCCATGAGGTCCAGGGACTTACAACAGTGTGGAACTTGTGTGTGTATGGCACACACATACGGAGAGATATATCTGTGTTAGATATATTAGCATCTGTACATGTGCATAGAGCAAGGGACAAACTGCAACTGTTTCTGAAGGGAGGTCATATATATGTTGGTGAAGGTTGTTGTGTACATATTTGTATGTAGGTAGTAGTGTGTGGCAAACAAGACAGGATACAGTGCTGGTATATGACGTGGTGGTTAAATGCTGTGGGTGTGATTTGTTAGGTTTGCAGTGTTGCAGCCAGTGAGGCCTGCTAAAGCCACATGGGCTGAGAACACCTTCAATGCATATCGCACAAGATTGTGCAATATCATTACATAACTGTATACCTCACATACTTCACATAATTTATATTCCCACCATGAAAGGTGGACTGTATATGTTGTGCCTATATATATATATATATATATATATATATATAAATATATATATATATATATATATATATATATATATATATATATATATATATATATAGAGAGAGAGAGGGAGAGACAGAGTCATATTTACTGTGACAGATGCCTGGTGACAAAGCCATGGCCTCAAGCTCAATGTCTAAAATTCATTGGCATCCCTTTTGCTAAAAACTCTGTACCCATGAACTACCACATAGGTGGTAGTCGACTTAACACCGAAAGTGTGATAAGAGACCATGGGACACAGGTGGACAGTAGTCTCACCCGTGATAATCACAGTGCCGCACTAGTCATGTAATCTGTCTACATGGCACACCTCATTTCAAAAGCTGTGTCATCCAGGAAAAAAGAGGTCAGTGTTCCCCTCTACTCATCACTCACAAAACCCATCATAGAGTACAATGCCCCTTCTGGTATGTACCAGGCCACAGACATACCTCACAAAGAGTAATTCTGTCCTCAAACAGGTGCCTTATGCAGACCGTCTCACAAAACCACAGCTAGACTGTGTCGCATACCGGCAACCCAAGATGACCTCTGCCTAACATACAAAGCTATGTCAAACCCAGAGCTGTTGGACATGCTCCACGTAAACAGATCACTATCCCTATGAGCTACACGCTCTAGGGACCTAAACCTTGTCACCTCAATAGACAGAACATGCCGGAGGGATAGATTCCTATCTCAGGGACATCCCATACTCTGGAACAAACTACCTATCAATAGCAAGCAAAGCTCCTCAGTAGCACTCGCCATGAATAGTCTTGATGATTGGATGGGAGATAGGAAATACACCCTGGGAATCACCTCTGTGACTCTGCTTGACAGGGACACATGAAACTAAATTACTTGGGTGTCAAAAGCTAGGGTACTGTCTGGATAGGCTTCTATAGGCCCTAGGGCCAATAGCCTATAACCTACCTATGAACCAATACACACCCACATGTACATGTTGCAATAATTGCTATGTCAGGTTGACTTAGTGTGATGGTGAATGTGTCACAGTTGTGTACATGTGGGATAGCTTAGTGGGAAACTTTTTCTGTCATGGTATTATGTTTCCTAGCTCTGATCCCAGCAAAAGATGTGTATGCTATTGCTAGCCAGAAAAAGCAGTATGGCATATGGTCTGACGTAGTCCCTTTGTGTTAACTGGGGTGTGCCATTGGAGGATAAAGCAGTACATGTATGCTCATTGATTGGTACTGCTGGTGAATCAAACCCCTGTATGAACTGTAGTACTACCTGAAGCTGTAGGCCTAAACAGCACAGTATGGTGTATGTCCACATTGCTTGGAAACACTGTTTTGTGTGTTCCCTGTAGTCCTCACAGATTACATACCTCAGGCATAAGGGTTTGTAAGTACTGACACACAGTACTGTATGGTACACACGTAAAGCTCATCTGGGTTGCCATACCTCTGTGTCCTGTATGCATGTCTGATGTGTGTGTGGGTATGCCTGTAACATGCCCTCAGTCATATGTGTGTTACAGGATATAAGTGGGTATCTAGCAACATGTATAGTCTAGTACAGCAGTATGCCTCCTATATTCACGAATGTGCACATATTGTAGGCAGGGGTTTTCCATCAACAACTAGTGTGGTATACTGGTAATACTGTAACTGGACTTTACAATCATTGAAATGGATTACATATTTCATTATGCATTAGCTGAATATATACCTCCTGTGGCTAGGTGGTGCATTGTGTCCCATACAGTGTGCCATGTACTGTTGCATAGTCTTACATACTGGTTTCTCTTTTTGCTGTGCAGAAAATGTTTTAATATATAGAGCATGTCAGGCACTGTCAAGCAGTTGTGGGTTGAGCACTGATATGTGGTATTGAAAGTGTGTATCCTCTGACAGACAATAGGTTGCTATTTATGGCAGTTCAGTGATATCTGTACTGTATAATGTTAAGTGTGCCACATGACTTGCTCACGCATATTGTTTTATTGTCTTCCAGGGTCATGTCCCACCATTGCAATCCCGCCTATAGCTGTGCAGAGGATGAGATACTAACCAACTGTCTCATCCAACAGTACACCCTGCTATTTTCAAGAACCAGCCAGGACCAGCATGAGCAGACTGCGCTGTGGCAAGATGTTGTCCATAGGATAAATGACATAGGCATGCATAACCAGACTTATAAGCAGGTACGACATCACTGCAGTGATTTACTTAGACATGTCCGGCAGTGTATGTCTGATGTCCGTAGGCAACAGCTTGCCACAGGTGGTGGGGTTGCCACCCACCCCCCCTCACCAGAGTGGAGGAGCTGCTTCTGAGCCTGGGGGCTCCCGGCCAACAACAATAACAGCACACATGCATCATTATGGAGGCCAGAGCCCCCCAGCAAGTTCACATGGAGCGTGCAGGTAAGATGGCATATCTGTAGACTACTGTTACCTCTATTGTTAGATCATGCATATGTGAGATGTGTACTGTGTAGTTAGAAGATGTGGAGCCAGGTGTTGTTCAATACTGATAATTTGGAACATGATGTGTAGGCCTGTGACTGTCAACCATTGTGCTACTGTAAGATTGCAAACCCAAAGTAGCAATGCCACAGATGTTGCCACTGACAAACTGTTTCATATCCTTGTAGGTCCCTCTGGTGTGACAGCAAGGCAGCAGAACCATGCTGGTGAGTGTGTTCTACATTTAATATTGCTAATAAAATGTGTATGTCATAGGTGAGGTGTAGGCCATGTACACATGTAACACACCTACGCATAATGCATGCTGTACATGTTTGCTGTGAGACTATGCACATCTCAGTAACGTGAGGGGCTGCCTCAAACACATGCAATATACAGAGCATCCCAAACAATTGTGGCTACACTATAGTGGACATTGGATAGGCAGTCGATACACATGCACACAACATACACAACTCCGTCATACGCAGTACATGTTAGAATGCTACACATGGCATATTCAGACGCACACTGTAAGGTCACACTCCAGTATCCCAAATGTCATCCACACAGCTCACATAATATACCTGAGGGGTACAGGCCTATCATGGGGCAGTGTGACACTCTCCAACATACAACACATTCATGTTAGGCATTGCTCCCTATTGGGCACCTTACAAACCCATGTAACAACTGGCTGTGAAATGGTGAATGTAGCCATGGTACTGCGGTTCAGATACAGCATGATAGGTGTCAGTCTGGCACACATAAGTAGCCTTGAGTGACCACATGATGCTGCATGATGATGGCTCATGATACAACACGCCATCCAGTTACAGTAACCACAGTACTACACATAACATTCATTGCTATACACCTCAATGTTGTGTGTGTGTGCAAACATATGCACCTATACACAATATGCATAGCAATCACCATTTGCACAAAGTGACACATATATGTCTTGTAATGCTATTGAGTGTATAGGTCACATGCCACACATTGGGTATGTGTGATGTTTAATGTTGCAGTTGTGTTGTAGCATGCCATGTAATGGCTGGCACTGGCATGTCCACAATATGTTCTACACTCACCATAACTACTGTACAATGGCTATGTTGAGCAATGGTATTCCATCAGGTATACATGCACCACTCATCCTGTGTGTATACATAGCATTCATGAGCTAAACCGGTGTCCACAATTATCTGCTAAAGACACAGATGCTTTAATCAGTAACAGATATCTATGTGACACACAGATAAACATCCAGCCATGGTATGTATACCTGTGAGTGATGGTGCACAGCACATTGCAGAGCTTGTAATACTTGCACAGCAATGTTGTGTCCATGTACACAGTGCATTCCAGGGTGAGGACAATCACTGAACAACAACACACATGCATCAAAGCCATGTATACTGCGATTAACAAGGACTGTCTACACTCGCACTGCATGCTGTTGAGCAACACACATCCTGCATGCTGACACGTGTGATATAGCTGTTTGTCATGTGATACTGTACCCCACCATCAACCACTATTGGGTATATTCTGGATTGCTGGTGGTGTGTGTGTGTGTGTGTGTGTGTGTGTGTGTGTGTGTGTGTGTGTCTCTGTTTTAGTGAGGCGTGTATTTGTGTGCACGTGTGCACATGTGCAAGTGTGCATGTGTGCATCTGTTCTGACATCATGTACATGTCGTAAAGTGTGTTTCCTGTCTTCCTCTCACAGGTGCTGAGGTTGGGCTGGTTCACTGCAGCAGGGAACCTGATGTCACTGGCTCAAATAGTGATAATGAGGATAGGTGTGTTGAGGGACAGGCATGTTTGCCAGGGTCTGCCGTTGGGCCACCAATCGACAGTACACAGCTGTCCACCCCATCCATGCACACAGTCATACTGCCAATACATCTCTCATTACCAATGCCCTTAGCTGAGGGACAGTTTACAGTCGGCAATGGCCAGGACAGTGTGGTACCTATGGCACATGCATCAGGACACAGCAGCCATACCCAGAGGTCTGGAATGGTACCACATAGACAGATGTCCAGGGGTTTTCATTGGAGCACTGCTGGTCATCATGCCCCTGGCAGACGTGCCACAGGTCTTACAACCTCATGCATGTTCCAGGCTGTCATGGAGGCACAGACATGTATGGAATGGTACACCAGACAGGGACTAAGGGCACAGAGGGCACATAACACCACTTTAACTGACAGTATCCATGACCTAGCAGGTGGCATCCGTAATTACACTGAGGTCATGGATAGACGTTGGGGTGAGACATTAAATGTCCTCCACAATGTCATGTCCATGTGTCAGGACAGTGCGGGATGGGTGAGACGTCGACGTGGAAGTATGCCAGCAACATCATCAGCTGGAAGTCGTCACAGACGTCCCTCAAATCACAGCGCTCCCGTAGTGCCAGTACCAGCCCCAGCAATGTTATGGGTGGGCTGTCCATAGACCATCCTAGAAGACCACATGCACGTGGCTCTGGACAGTCCCAGCAGGGACCTGGGTCCAGTGTACATATGTCTACCTCTGAGGATAGTACTCAGACTGGCTCAGTACCTGATACTGTCAGTAGCACCCCTGCCAGGCACAGGTACTGTATCCATGATCTGTAAAGGCTGGGAGGTACAGTCTGTGGCTGTCCCACAAATCCCCGTATATGGCAGCCACATGGTGGAACTGTGTGCATGCAGACACACACACACATAAACCAGACACCTAGGGCTAACACATACCCGCACACATTACATCAACATTGGCCCATACCAGTATTCTTGGCCCTCACACACACACACACACACACACACACACACACACACACACACACACACACACACACACACACACACACATACATGTCAATTGTATGGCTCAAGGTAGGCCTCTGGCAAACCAACAACACACCCTGTGCATATGATGAAACCTGTGCCACCTCCTGTCATCTGTACCATTGATGCAGGAACAGGCTAACATGGTGCTGATGCACAGGGTGATTTTATGGCAGTATAGCAATGTTAGCATGTTGTCAGCAGTAAAGTGTAATGTTATCCTTGAAGGTGTAGCTGAGCTGCCATGATGCATTAAAGCTATGATTGTCAATGTAGTATTGTTTATACCAGTGTTAATCCCAATAGTGTATTGTCTGCTCACGTGCCACTTGGCTGATGTGTGTAGTATTGGCAGCATGTGTTAGAGAGTGGACAGTACATGTGGGATGTGTGCAGCACAGGTTTGCAGGTGTACATTTTGTGAACATGGTGGAGGTGCACTGTCTGCATGTATGTGCATAGTGGACACATGGGCAGGATGACATGCCCTGTATTACAGAGTGTTAACACTCCATAGTCTCTATTGGTGGCCAGTATGCATTGTACTACACACATTTTGGAACTTGGGTACACATGTGTGTATGACATGGTTTGACACTGTGCTGTGATTGATACTGTTACTATCTGTCATTGGCTTGCATTCTGGTAGTATACATATCCTCTACAGCCTGACCATAAACAATCGTTAGATGATGTCTTGACAACTGACAGACAGATGTAGGACACACAGTAACATTTGTACCCTTTAGGAAATATACTATGTCAGTAACCAGTGGTGTTCACCTGCACCCATTCCTGGGACAACTCCTGATTGCCATATAGCTCACTTAGGTACAAGCAAAAACAGTAGGGATATGTCCGTCCATGTCTGGGAATGCATACTGTGGCCTATAATGCATTCTCTAGATGACACACACATCTTCCACAAGGGTATCATATGGACAGATACCTGTTGTCAAACCCATGCTGTAAAACTATAAGCCAACTAAAGCATGGTCATCCACCTTTACAAAACATAGTATCCCTACAGTACCACATAGGTAGTAGCCCCCAACATGTTGACAGGTACCGATGGGTACATACAGTCAAGTGTTACATCATCTCTCCTTTGGTAATCCCATTTCCAAAGGTATTTTGAAATCCCTTGGTGAATCACATAAGCAATAAGGGGTCTGCATGCATATCCACAAAGGTTGTTGTATACCTATAATGAATAGCCATCATCGGCAGACTTTGCTGCATTTTAACTGGTCTGAAATATACCTCAGGCATAAACCCTCACTCACACTATTCAATAGAAACCGTAATGAGTGTGAGTGACACAGATGACCTAGGCCAGGGATCACTGCAGTTACTGGGATTGTCACAAGCATACAGATGTGACCTATGGTCTGGAAAGCAGCAGCACACTCTGGCAAAGATAACAGATGTGTTCATGGAGAAAGCAGGGTTCCCACCTCTGAAATAATTAAGGTCACATGTACTTATATGAATTTGCCACACATCTACCTGCCATGCAATGCACATACTGTTGTCATTGTGATATGTCATACAGTAGCAAAAGCAAAACCCACAACCCACTGTGTCACACACATAGAGCACACACACACGCACTCACCAAGTGCAGTATTCAAACCCCTACTTAACTACTTTTTGATACTAGAGCAGTACACATTTACACAATGCACTATACACATTACTGGGAGCTCTTCTTTCCACAGGTATATTTGTAGGATGGTGACATCATCAGACTTGACAAAGATGGGTATACCACATTTAAGGTGTTGTAGTTGTCTCCAAAAAGGTCGCTCCATTACAAGGAGATACACACTGTCATACAGTTGTCAAGTGCAGGATTCAAACCCCTACTTAACTATCTCACGATACTAGAGCAGTATGCATTTACACAACACGCTATACACATTACTGGGTGTTCTCTTTTCCACAGGTATATTTGTAGGATGGTGACATCATCAGACTTGACAAAGATGGGTATACCACATTTAAGGTGCTGTAGTTGTCTCCAAAAAGGTTGCTTCTCTACAAAGATATGCACACACACACACACACTCTCTCTCTCATACAGTTGTCAAGTGGAGGATTCAAACCCCTATCTAACTACTTAATGATTCTAGGACAGTACGCATTTACACGAACTCTATACACATTACTTGGAGCTCTCTGTTCCACAGGTTTATTTGTAGGATGGTGAAATCATCAGACTAGACAAAGTGGGTTACATTAGGTGACATTAGGTGGGCTACATAGAAGGAATTTTTAGACACTTTGGCAATGTGATCATCAAAGGAGAGTTTACTGTCTACCTGTGTCCCCCAGGGCCATAATTACATTCTCCCTACATACTGGATTCCCACCTATGTGGTAATTTGTGTGCACTTTGTTTTATCCAAAGGGGATGACTATTCATTATTTGGCATTCTGCTTGAGGGCATTGTTTTGACACCAGGTATCTGTCTGTGTATAACCCTTCTGTAGGATGTCTGTGTCAGCCGTGGAGTCAATTATGGACCACAGTTATCAGTCATCTGCAAACTTGTTCAGCCATACTCCTCCCATGCTTGCCTGTACCTCTGAGCAGTATCTACTGAACAGGTGGGGTCCCAGGACCAATACCTGTGGGATGCCATTTGTGACTGGTTTAGAGTTGGACATGGCACCCGCAACTCTGAACATGTGTGTTTGATCTGTGAGCCAGTTGGCCACCCATTCTGTGACATAGCTGGCAACGTTCAAGCTGGTAAGCTTATCCATGATGCCAGAGTGGGGAATGATGTTAAATGGCCTTAGTGAGGTCCAGGTGGGCTGTGTGGACTACATTCACCTCCATCTATGTCCTTGGTAACTGTTTCAAATAAGTCAACTAGGATTAGGAGACAGGATCTACCTTTAACAAAGCCAAGTTGGGTAAAGTCCAGTGTCTGGAGGTCCCCATTGTCTCTGTTTATGGGTTCCATGATAATTTGCTCCATAGCTTTGCAGACCAGGCCGAGTAGGCCTATAGGGCAATGGTTTCCTGGTTCTGTTGTGGCACTCCCTTTGTGGAGCTGGATGACTGTTGCTGTTTGCCATTCCTTGGGTACATAGACTGTGGTAAGGTTGAGTCTGGACAGTGAATGTAGGTGAGGGTGTAGTTCCTTTTGGGGCTGGTGTAAGTTACAGCCTGGGACAACATCCAGTCCCGTTGATGCTGTGTTCTTAGGTTTGGAGAGGGCTGTTTCTACCTGCATGTCCATGAAGTCTGGTACTCTGCATTCTTCTGGGATGGACACAGGCCCTTTTGGGGGTGATGTGGGGGGAGTTTGCACTGAACTTGTCCCCCAGGATGTGGGCAATGTAAGTTGGTTCAGTGTATCTTTTTCTATTTTGCAATAGCTGACAGCATTTTTGAGAGTTCCACCTAAATGTTTGGTATAGCTAACGAAGGCTTTGTGACTGTTATTATTACATTCCTTGGCAATTTGTCTTTAGAAACTGTCCTTGGATTATTTTATGAGCGATCATTGTTTCTTCCTAATAATGATCAGTGATGCCTTTCCTTATGTGAAGTTTGCTCTATCATGTGTTTGTTCCCTCCTTCTGTTGTATAGCTCATTTATGTGCGACAACCACCAGATTGGTTTCCTATGTTTGGAGGAGTGCATCATGGTTTTATTTGGCATGTCTCAATACATGCATCCCTGTAGATGCTCATAGAATGCACTTGTAAATGATTCTGCAGATTGTATAGCATTATCCTATAGCAAGGGTGCTTGTGAACTTTCCACTTTGGTTTTGAGAAGCGTGCTGTTTGCTTTAGAAACTTTCTTCACAGTGGTTTCCTTGACTGTGGGGGGGGGGGGGTGATGTGGATGTCCAGTGTGATTACTTTATTATCTGATATTACCAGCGAGGGGTTTATCTCTGTTGTGGAACACTGGTACCCCATGTTGGTGATGATCAGGTCCAGTATGTTCTCACCTCTAGTGGGCGTGGTAACCAGCTGTTCCACAGCGTTTGAGTTTTTAAACTCTGGGAAGCATTGGGCAAAGGACGTTGTACACAAGTAATTCTCCCAGTCAGTGTTTTGGTAGTTGTACTCTCCTCATATAATGATGTTTGGTAGGACATTTGTATTTTCCACTGTTCTCAGGAATACTGGGTGAGGTTCCTGAGACAAGGTAGGTGATCTGTAGCAGGCTACAATCTGATAAGCAGCTTTGCACAGTGTTAGTTGCACTTGCATGGTCTCCAAGGCCTCATGCTGTGCCACTAACCTGAAGGTTTGGGTATCCATAGGGTAAATGGATACACCACTTCCTTTTGTATTTTACTCTGGGTTTTGGGGCCGAAGATCCGAGGGATTGTGAGTGTTTTATGTGGAGCATGTCCAACAGCTCTGTGTTTGATATAGCTTTGTATGTTAGGCAGAGATCACCTCTGAGTAGGCGATATGCGAGAGAGTACAGCTGGAGCATTTTGAGACGGTCTGTGCATGGCATGTATTTCAGGCCGCTAATGACATTTGTGAGGTATTTCTGCAGCCTTTCCAGTTGTTGTTGATGTCTTGTGAGGTACATAGCAAAAGGGGAGTTGTACTCTATTATGGATCTAGTGAGTGATGAGTAGAGGGGAACAATGTCCTCTTCTATCCTGCATGAGACACCTTTTGTGATGAGGTGTGCACATAGAAGGATTTCCGGAGTACTGCGGGGATGTGATTATCACAGTTGTATCCACTGTCCACCTGTGACCCAAGGTCTCTTATTACACTTTCAGTGTTAAGTATGCTACCACCTATGTTGTAGTTCATGGCTACAGAGTTTTTACCAAAGGGGATGACAATGCACTTTTTGGCATTGAGCTTAAAGCCATGGCTTTGACACCAGGCATCTGTCTCAGTGAGGCCCTTTTGTAGGATGTCCACATCTTCAGTAGTTTTGATTACGGCTCCTAGTTTGCAGTCATCTGGAAACTTCATTAGCCACAGACCTTCCATGTTAAAGTTTACTTCAGGGAAGTAGATTCCAGACAGGACAGGACCCAGGACTGAACCCTGTGGTATTGCACTTGTCTCTGGTCTAATGTCGTACTTGGAGTCTCCTACTTTTACAGTGTGTGTTCTGTCAGTTAGTCAGTTTGCATCCCATCTTGTGACATAGCAATTTATACCTAGTTTATTGGGTTTATCTATAATTCCAGAGTGGGAGATGGTGTTGAAACCCATGGCAAGATCTTCATAGGCTGTGTGAACCACCTTACCCTTGTCTACCATTCTGGTGACTGCTTCAATGACGTCTATCAGGTTTAGGAGACATGATCTGCCTTTTACAAACCCAACATGGTTGTGGTCCAGTGTTTGGAGATTATGAATGTCTTTTTTTATAAGTTATATGATGATACATTCCATGGCCTTGCAGAGCAGGCTCATCAGGCTAATGGGCCGCTAGATCCTGGGGACCATGGTGTCTCCCCCCTTGTGTAGTGGGATAACTGTCACTGTGCACCATTCAGCAGGCACAAAGCCTGAGGTGAGGCTATGACTGAACATGGTACGTAGGTGTGGTGCCTGTTCGTTCTGTAGTTTGTGTAGACCGCAGCCTGGGATGTTATCTGGTCCCATGGATGATGTGTTACTGGCTTTGGAGATTGTTTTTTACCTGTGCAGCCATGATGACAGCAACTTTGCAGTCTTCCGTTATGGAGATGTGCTCTTTCATGGGTGGGGGGGGGAGTTAGCACTGATCCTATCTGCCAGGATGTTGGAAATATCAGTTGGGTCTGTATATTTAGTGCCATTGTGCTGTAACTCAGAGCAGATCTGAGTGTTGCCATTGAGATTCTTGACATAGCTATAGAATGCCTTGTGGATGTCTTTAGAATCAGTGTCAATTCTGTTTTCATAACTAGCTTTGGAGGATTTTATCATGGATCACAGCTTCTTACTGATGTGGACCATGGAGCTCCTCCCCTCATGGGATTTTACCCAGTTTTGCAACAGTATTTTCCTTCTGTTGTGCAGTTTGTTTATGGCAGGGGAACACTAGATTGGCTTCCTTTTCTTGGAGGTTAGCGTCTTGGTTCTGTTTGGGATAGCACGATGCATGCAGTCATGTAAGTGCTTATGAAGTGCAATTGTGAAGGATTAAGTAGTCATAACTGTATTGCCCATCTGCATGTGTGTCCTGCAATTCAGCACTTCTGTCTTAAGAAGCATGACGTTGGCTTTGGAGAAATTTTTTAACATGGTTTCCTTAATGGGGTGTGGTCCAAAATGTGGATATGTAGGGTGATTAGCTTATGGTCAGATGGGACCAATGAGGCGCTGACATCAGGTGTGGAACACCCATCACGCAGGACAAACCAAATCCCGTAACCAACACAAATAACCACAAAGTGAGCTAAATGCTACTCATTGCCAGAAGTCTCAGCCTGCAGATGCACGCACTCGAGGCACTTCTCATTATGGAGAATATTGATATCTGTGCAGTATTGGTAACCTAGTTCAAGGCTCAAGACAGCACACCAGCACTACCAGGATACATCTCATTTCATACCTTCCAGCATCAGAACCTGAATGATAGCACACCGGGTGAGGATGTATCCATATTCATCAAGGATACCTACACATCTCTCTACATGCTCTCTACAGGATATGTACCCATAGAATGTTGCACAGCAACATTCTTCACACTCCACAGGGGTGGAGTCATGAAAACTCCTTGGCATCCATGCTCTATGAGCCTGACAATTGTGTTCTGCAAGGCAATGGAGCCAATCATAATGGAAGTCAAAAATACATAGATTTGGAACCTTCACACAGTTGAGCACACACAGTTTGGCTTGGTCAAATGCAGAACATGCCTCCTTAACTGGGAGGATTTCTTTGACAGTTATCCAGGCTACGGATGATTGAAATGAGATCCACACAGCCTACCTATGCCTCGCTAAGGCCTTTGACACCATTCCCCTGTCAGGTATCATAGATGAACTCACCAACCTGGCCATGAATCCATACATCACAAGATGGATTGCAAACTGCCTCACAGATAGATCCCACACATTACAAGTTGCTGGCTACATGTCGGACTCTACACCGGTAACGACTGGTGTCCCCCAGGGTTCAGTCCTGGAGTCCCTCCTGTTTGGTATAGACTTCTCAAATGTACATGCCAACACAGGAGAGTTGGGGTTGACTAAGTTTCCTGGGAATTGTAAAGTGTTTGCCATAACAGATTCCCCGGAAGACAGACATATTCTCCAGAAGGGACTCTATGAGACAGATGTGTGGTGTCTAAATCATGGCCTCAAGCTCACTGTGGAGGAATGCATAGTGATCCTCTTTGTTGAAAACAAAATACACACAAACTACCACATGGGTGTTACCCCCTTAAAAATGACAAGGTGATAAGGGATCTGGGGATACAAGTAAATAGTCATCTTTCCTTTGACAACCATGTTGCCAAAGTGATTGGGAGATCCTATGTGGCCCACCTAATCAACAAAGGGTTTGCATCAGGATCCAAAGAGGTAGTGTTGGCTCTCTACTCTTACATCATCAGACCCATCATTGAGTACAGTGCACCATTTTGGATGTACTCGACTTAGCATATCCAGCAGCTGTAGAGACCACATAGGTACCTCACCAAGAGGATTACTGGCCTCAAACAGTTGTGTTATGCAACACAACTGGTAAAACTACATCTGTTCTTCGTTGCGTACTGCCTACTCAGAGGCACACTCTGCCTAGCATACAGAGCCATGTCCAACACATGACCGTTGAACATGCTCCAGCTACACATAACAACATTGAGTCGCTCTACACATTCCAGGGATATGAACCTCATCAGAACAATGAATACAACATGCTGGTGGGATACAGTACCATCCCAGACACTTGCCTTACTGTGGAACAGAGTCCCAATGTACATCAGGCAGAACCCCTCGCTGACACTCTTCAATTGGAACCTTGATTGTGTGGATGGGAAACAGACAGTTCATGCCAGGCATCACATCAGCAGCCACACTAGAAAAGGGATTAGGGTATTAACTATTAAAACTAGGCCTTGGGAGACTACCCACTGGTGTGGTGAAAGCTGCACAACTTGCGTAGGCTGATATATGCCTTCATGGAGATAGTCTACTACATGCCTATGGACCTATGTGACAGGTACATGTCTACAGATAGTAGATGTGTACTTCATTGTGCAGTCATGTTGTACAGCAGGCACATGGACCACATACACTGTAATGCTTGCAGATACTGGTGGCTGTTATGTACAGTGGGAGATATGTGCATCTCATGTCTTTTGTGCCATTGGGATGTGTGCATGGTGGGACAGTCCTGGATGGCTCCCTGTCATGGCCACCCTCTTACATACATCTCTGCCCATCCATCTTTGGCTTATTATACTGTGTTCCCCCACACATATATATATATATATATATATATATATATATATATATATATATAGGTACATAGGTAGGTGATAGGCTATCTGCCTGAAGGCATATATTAGTATGGCCAGTGTGCAGCTATCACCACCCATGGAGTTAGTTCCATAGGCCTCTGTGTAGTAGAGTTGATGAAGTGATCCATGGTGTGACAGTTCAGTTTCACATATACTCATCAAGACTCCTCTGGAAGAGTGTCAGTGAGGGTCTCGGCTTAATGTCGGTTGGGAGCCTGTTCCAAAGCAAGGGAAATCTGTGAGTTAGTCATGTATCCCTGCAACATGTTCTATTTAATGTTGTGATGATGATATCCCTAGAGCATGTGGTACAGTGAGCTTGTGTTTACTTCAGATAGCGCATGTACATCAGTTCTGCATTGGACATGGACCTGTCTGTTGGGCAGAGATCTCCTGAGTAGACAGTATGCAACAGAGTACAGATTGAGTTAAATTCAGTCTGGTTGCATAGAGCAACTGTTTGAGGCCAGTAATCCTCTTGTTGAGGTACTTCAGTGGTCTTTCCAGCTGCTGAAGGTGCCTAGTCAGATTCATCGCAAGTGTGTTGTGGTACTCTCTGACAGGTCTGATGACTGATGAGTAGAGGGAACCTCCTTTGACCTACATGCAAAGTCCTTGGCAGTTTGTGGGAACACATAGCATGATTTTCTAACCACTTTGTGAATATGTTTCTGGAGGTAGAGATGACTATCTACATGTGTCCATAGATCCCATATTATCACCTCCATATTTAGGGCATTGGCACCTATGTGGTATTTGTATGACTGTAGCTCGAGGGCATAATTTTTACTCCACATATTTCTGACTGAGACCCTTTTTAAGGACATCTCTGTTGTCCCACACATCGATTATGACAACTTTTTTGCAGTCATCCACAAACTTTGCTAAACATAGCTCTCATGTGTTTGACTGTATTTCTGAAAAGTATACACCAGACAGGAGGGGTCCCAGGACTGAGCCATGGGGGACAGCGGTTGTTACCAGCTTGAACAGGAGACCACAATTCTTACCTTGTGTGATCTATCTGTGCCCCAGTTGGCAATCCATCAGATGACATACATATTTATGCTCTGGTTGTTGATTTTGTGGATACGACATGTGTCTGGGATGTTGGAGGAGAGCTTTCCAAGCTCTATGTGGGACATGTGTAGCTCATTTCATTGATATATGTCCTGGGTGACTGCCTTGAAACCAGTCTAGCAGGTTTGGGAACCATGTTCTGCCCCTGACCAATCCGAAATTGGTAGGGCTGGGTGTTTGTAGGCTCACAATAGCTCTGTTTATGAGTTCCATCATGATGGACACCATGGCCTTGAAGATCAGGCTTAATAGGCTTATAAGACAATAGTCCCTATGGTCTGTTGTGCACCAACACTTGTGGAGTGTGCCAAATGTTGCTGTAATGCATTCAACAGGTTCATATCCTATACAGAGGGTGAGTCTCAATGGACTGTTCAGGTGCAGGGTCTTTTTGTTTTGGAGTTCACATATGACACAGCTAGGGAAGCCATGTCATCCCATAGACGCCATGTTTTTAGGTTTGGAAAGTGCTGTTTAACCATTGTATATGTGATTTCTGGGTTTTCACAGTCTCCAGGTATGATAATGGGCCCTTTTGTCAGTGAGAGGGGAGTAAATATGTATGAACCTGTCTGACAAGATGTTGGCAGTGTCAGTCATGTACATGTATTAATTTACAGTTTGCACTGACTCAGAACATATATGTGTTTACATTGATATTTTTCTGACATTGCAAAATAAAGTTTCATGGTTCTCTATGGACTCTTTGACAATATTTTTGCTAGAACATGGATTGGATAATGTTAGGAGTGCTCATTGTTTATTGATGATGCTGATCGGAGATTTATTGGTCTTCTTTGAATTTTCACTTTCTCTGAACAAGTGCAGTACTTGTAGTACATAGTTTGAATATGACAGGAGTCCAATATATTGTATGGGTCTGTTTTCATATCACTGTGTGCGCAAGGCAGGATTGGTGGATAGTGATATGTTTCTGGGGTGAGAACTGCAACTGCCAGATATGTGTAGCCCACTGCTGTACTCAGACATGGCCTAAGTGTGTGAGCATGCCCAGTATGACCTTCAGTATGTTGTTGACTGACATTTGCTTCGTTTATTGAAGTGTGTGAGCATGCCCAGTATGGACATATATACTATATGTGTGTGAAAAATCAAGTTGGTTTTTACTTCAGGGCTCACCTTTGTGTTGTACATCG
This sequence comes from Protopterus annectens, assembly GCF_019279795.1. Taxonomy (NCBI): domain Eukaryota; kingdom Metazoa; phylum Chordata; order Ceratodontiformes; family Protopteridae; genus Protopterus; species Protopterus annectens. The sequence continues at coordinate 1,901,647,620 of NC_056728.1, forward strand.
ACAGGAAGCACGCTGTGCCTGCAGGGCTTCCATGAGTTGCTTTGCATAGACTTATCAACATTTCTACATACAGGGGGGACAGCTATTATTTGTACATTTCTACCCAAGGGGCACACCTGATTGTTACTGTGGGTGTACATTGGATGAGGGGTTCACCTGACACTTATACACATTTGCTAGGCCTGCACTGCTATGTCAGGTACTCCATTTCAGTCTGTACTGTTGCCTATCATACTGGCTAGAGGCATACTACTGTACTACAGGACTTAGCTTCCAATTCCAGATTTATTAGTTTGTGACTTCATAGCCTACCCAACCCACATCACACTGCCTGGCCTGCTGTTATCTGTCTGCATAGGCCTGGGGGGAAGTTCAGAGGGCATGATACAGCATTTGTTTGTGTTTGCATTAGTCTACAATTGCCCTGCTGTGTCTGTGCTAGTGAAATGCTGCCATGGCTTAGTGGTTCAGTACTGTGACTATAGTGCACAGTATCCTGAGTTTGAGCCCTGTCACTTCTTTTTATTTTCCTGCTGGGCAGACCTTACTGGTTAAGGAACAGTAAAGCAGGTGTGAGCGTGTTTAGCTGACTTTGCCTGACTTTGCCCAACATTGCCCAATGTTGCGCTAGTTTGTGTGGCGCACAGCTCTGCGGAATTGTGCTTAAATATGCTAAATACTGGTAAAATGTGCTTAACACTGCTTTATATTGCTCAGGTGGTGCTGCAGAGCTGCCTATGTCAGATGCACATAATACACTCCCTATACATGTTTGAAACAGGTAATGTCAAGTTAGGCATCCCTTTTATTGTATGTGTGAGTCAGAGAGAGGTGTCATTTCCAGGGTTCCTACTGAGTCAGTGTATGTGCTATGTGTTGCCTCTTTGTCAAGGCCAGGGCATACTTGGCACGCCTCGTTCTGCCTACTGGGGCAGGCTCAGGTTGTTCCACTGTGCCTGTGCAGGCCTTGGCAATGGTGGGGTGCTGTTTGGCCCTGCCCCATGCTGTTCCTGCTGCAGCTGTTTTTGCAGGATCATATTGTGTAGCATGACACATACCATGACAATTTGGGTACATGTAGTTAGTGAGTACTGCAAGGCTCCACCGGATGTGTCCAGGCACTGGAACCGTGACTTGAGCATCCCAAACACATGCTCAATTATGTTTCTTGTTTGTGCATGTGCCTCATTATGGAGTTCTTGTTCGGGTGTGTGTGCATTTCTGATGGGTGTCATCAGCCACGGCTCCAGTGCATATCCAGCATCTCCCACTAGGTGACTGTCAGGGATGTCCCCAATGGCAAATCTCTGGTACAGCTGCATCAGATGCCAGATGTGGGAATCATGATAGCTTCCAGGGCAGCCAGCACACACATTCATTATTATGCCCTGGGCATCGCACACGACCTGGCAGGTGATGGAGGGGAAGCCCTTGCAGTTGATGTAGACACTACCCCGCTCACCGGGTGGTGCTTTGATGTGTATGTGCATGCAGTCTATTGCACCCACCACCTCAGGGTATTCCGCTATTTGGTGGAAGAGACACATATTGCTGGCCAATGCCTCACTGGAATTGGGGAAATATACATGCTCACTGACATGTGCTGACATGGCATCCAGGAACTGGTGCTGCACCCTGTATGCTGATGCCTGTGAAACCCCCATCATATCACCAGTTGGTCTCTGGAAGGTACCTGTAGCTAGTATTCGTAGGTCAACACATACCTTGGTATCCACTGGGATTGGTTCCCCTCTTTTGGTTCTGTGTGTGAGGCGTGGCTGGCACAGCTCAACATTTTGCTGCAGGAGGTCTCTGTCCATTCTATAGCGCTCCACTATCTTCAGCTCATGTAGCCCCTGGTAGGTTACCCTGGGTCTGTACACTCTTCTCCGTCTCCTCACTGTGGGTTGCTCAGCAGCATTCACAACATCACCACCCTCAGCACCTTGCACATGTTGGTTTATAATAGCAATGGCAGCCCCTAACATTTTGTCAGCCTTAAGCTTTTTGAGTTTTCACTCTTTCTAAATTGCAGTGTTGCAGAGTTCTTGTGAAAAAACAGGTTAGACTGCTGTTTGCAGAGTTTAAATTGCTGGGCTGGGCTGGGCTGGGCTAGTCGACTGCCTGTGTAATTGGCTGCTTGTGATATATTTCACCTGGCAGCTCTGCTAGTTCTCCTTGGTTAACTTCCTACTACTTCTTTTCCTTCCTTTTTCCCTTTCTGTTTCCACAAGGGGCAGCGGAGCACAAACAAGCACACACGCGCGCACACTAGTGCTCACTCGCCTACACGCGCGCACATGCGCGCACATGCTGTGTGCCCATTTGCAATAAATTTCTGATATATCCACGGCGTAATCCTTTGGTTTCTTGTTTTCAGCTACTACCACTGTAAACATGCCTCTTGCAATCCTGAGCAACTCAGGGCAAACACAAGCCACTGTGCTCCAATCACCTTACAGTCTTTCAGACATACCCCCCCATGTCACCTATCTTCTACTCGACTACTACCCTACTCCTACACTTACATTCTAGGGACATGGCTCACATGCCAGGGAAAGTTGGGATTCACTATCCTTATCCTCATTTGCATAGGATTGCCTACTAATGCTTGGTTACATCTCTCACAGTGAGCATCCCCCCCTTAGCAACCACTACTCAGTGGCCATATTGTTTGCAGCTTTCATTCACCTGCATAGCAGGACAAGCTTTTTAGTGTAAAAGCACATTTGTGGAAATTTGTCCCTTTTTTTCATTTAATTTAAAGCGCAGCATGTTTGCGCGACGCTGCGCTACGGTTAAACATCGGCGATCGGGGAAAAAAATAACATTGGATTTTGAGGATTTACAACATTTGCAAATGCCAATGACCTTATATTTGGCCATTGGCATGCTTCCTTAACTAGATGCATCCTTTATTTGGAGCTGTCATAGCTCCGTTTAGCTATTTGCAGAACGGTACTCCATTACCAACGGAGTACAATTCTGCAGATAACACTACTCTTACACGGACAGGTTAGGGGTTCCTGTATCGCAAATTTACCTCATTTGATAGCTTTCAGCAGCAAATGAGGTAATTTGCATACCATAACACTGTCCGTGCAAGAGTAGCTTTAGAAGCTCTCATGCACGCCCCTACCGGCTATTGCTGAATCGCTCGGCAGACATATTGCCTGTCTGCTGTCTTACACTGTTCTTACACTCCATGCAAGCCTTCGTAAATCCGACCCATGACGTATTTCACTCAAACATAATGACAGTTCAGTGACACACACCTCACAAGACAGTTTCATGACATATTTTGGCAGGAGAATGGCTTGGAACTGAGCCATTTCTCCTGCTTGGAATTTGGTTGCGATAATACGTAAATACCACAATTTTTGTGGAGCTTTTCTCCCCGAGGCTCCACTGTAAATGGGTTTCTGAACAAGTGGACTTTACAAGTCAAGCAATATCAGTAAATAAATAACACAAGGAGGTAGACTGTCCACTGGGGTTTGGCCCACCATACCTCCACAGGTGGCTCCAATGTTACCACCACAGGCAACACAGACAGCATATCTTGGTCACAATCTGCAGTGTTGCCTCCTCAACCCCTGCCCTTCCACTCTGCCTGCATCAGGTAGCTCTGCTTTGGCTGCTGGTGCAGTGATACCCTCTTGGAGCAGTAGTAGTAGAGTTGGCAATGTTGCAAATGGAGAAAAATGCAGATATCTGCAGTTAAATATATGATAGCACAAAGCACCACAGAGTATGGCTAATTACCATTCTAAGTTCAACACCTCAAGATATGATTATGCAGTTAAGATCCTGTTTGTAAACTGGTGTTTTTGCACAGGTCTTATGGAGGACATGATAGAGAAAGGCCTCAGTACCTGAATCGGCAGGGTTGAGAAGGTTCTGTTTTTCCACTGCCAAAATGATACCACTTCTGGCACTGACCCAGACAGCTGACACAGGAGACTCTTTTAACAGTTCTAAGGGTATGGACTAGATTCTCACTGTTTTCAAGCTGGATGTGGATGCACCCTTTGAGATTCCCTACTTATCCCCAATCATGGTGTCCTCCAACAATTTGTTTCCATCACCATCTCTGTCTAGTATGTACTGTAAGTCTGTGCCTACTACCTACCTTATCTAGCTGATGCAATCATTCCTAAACACCTTCCCCAACATTCATCACCCTCTCCAAAAAAAAAAAAAAAAATGGGGCACCTGCACCAGAAAAAAAATTGTCCCATACATAGCTCTACACTTCATCGTATGCGTCATCTTGACACACTTGATTTGTCCAGTTGGGTACAGAACATTATTCTGTTGTTGTCAGTCATCCCTGGTGTGGTGACTGTTCCAAGTCATGAAATTCTTTGCACAATTCTGCAGTTATTTTATGAACAAGTGAATAGCTATGGTGCTCTCCAAATAATCTCCAGCAAATTCCTGTGTTCTTTCCTCTGTGTCCTCCCCCTGCTTGCCACCCCTATTTCCACCATTGCGCAATTAACCGCATTTTCACACATTAAATATGGTCAAAAAATAAAATCAGACACAGCACATATGGACAGAAATGGCCCTTGGAAAAGCCTTTGCTTTTTTGTCTTCACCATTTATGCGAAGGTTGGCAAACACACCAGTTCTGAGTGACGGTGGATGCAATTCAACTTCCTATTGCAAAAGCTGAAGATTTTAATTTTAGCTGCAATAATCTAGTGACCTTTCAGCAAATGTGCTTAAATCTGTTACGTTATGAGAATACAGCATAATAGCAGACTAAAGGCGGTACTATGAAACAGTTACTATAAAAGTTATTAGGCTGCTGGATGTAATGAACTTCAAGCTCCTATGTGACATCTTGATATGAGTCTCCTATTTGTCAACTGATGTTTTTGCATGCTATCACAGGATCTGTTAAAGCTATAGGTCAATTTATTATTTCATGACATTTCATATTAGTATCATATTATTTAATACAAACATATGCATTTATCTCCATCTACAACATTTCATTAACATACCATTTGACTAGTGCAGCAAAACATCACTTGCACTTTCCTAAGTCTTCTTGCTCCCTGCACTTCATTGTATAGAGTATGGCAGCTTAATAATGAGGAAATATGTAAGAGTAACACACTATACAGATGGTCCTACATGCCTCACAAAAGTATTTTGCTATTCTTTCCACCTATCTCTATTTCATTGTCTCGGTTCAACTCTTCAGCTTCAGTAAGGTGGCACAATCCTTCAATTGTGTTATTTAATGTATTTAAAGTAGAAGCTTCATTATTACATTATGAGAGAATGCTCACATCTAAAGACAAATTTTTGCATAATTTCAAGGGTATAATTTGAGTATTAGATAAGTGTTACTGACTGCTTTTAGTACACTATTTTATATGTAACTGTTGCCTATATATTGCAATGAGCCAACATTATCCTGCTTGTGCGATAAGCTACTTAGTCCCTGCCTTCCCCTCCCCCTGTCTATGAATGTTCTCCCTTCTGTGTCAATTAGTTTTCTTCCTCTGCATTTGTGAAATGTTTGGCACTGAACTAGAGCTGCAGCTGAGGATAAATAGAAGTACACAGCTTATTGCAAAATCTTGTGAGGGCTTACCTTTGACCGCATTATTGTGGTGCCCTTCTCACTGCTGTGCTTAGCTGCATTTAGACAGGTTACTTCTGAGCAAACTGAAGAGCTGAATGCACAGCTTATAGGAGTTATGAGGGTAATGAAGTGAAATACATACTGTATGTTCTCCTTTTCTGCAATCTGTTGTCACATGGGAACTTTGTGAAGGAGGACTTCAGTGCACTCAGATAATACTCAGCTCTGTGGATGTTTCTTGCAATCCACTCAAAGTTCGAATCCAGATGAATGTTGAAATGTTTTGTTTGACTCTTGCAGATGTAAATGTTGGCCACAACTGTTAAGACACCATTATTCTGCTGTTATACTAATGTGCTTGCTCCCTGTTATGAAGGTTCTCTTATACAAATCTTGAATGAGTAATTATGCTGATAAAGCAAACTGCAACACAACAGCAATATGTGCAGAAATTTAAACATGAACTTATGTGTTAATATGTCTATATTGTGTATTCCTGTCACCAGTTGTCCACCTTTTCATATTACGTCTCTATTGTCCAGTAAAGCTCTTTGATTCAAAACTGTTACCATAAGCCATGTTTCTACGAGCAATAACATGCATGATCCCTCATGTGTTTCATAATATATCTGTAGAATTTATTAATTGCAACTGATATGACAAATGGTAAATAATGACATCTGAAATATAACCATAACACATCTGTTCTTAATCCATCAGATTCACAAATGGTTGTCTATGTATAACGCTTCTTTCTTTGAAAGTCAACACAGAGCACCATAGACTACTGCTAATTTCCATTCTGTGTTCAACACCTCAGGATATGATTATATATGCAATACTGCTTTGCCATCAGCAGCCCAATTGAGCTTGGAAGAGCTATGCTTCAGTCAGAGAGTACAAAAAAAGTACATTTGTTTAGTTTCACAAAGTCTATATGTCTGTATTGAATTTTCAAAAAAGAAAGTTTTCCAGATTATTTACTCAATTAATTTCTTCTGTTAATGTATGTCTGCACTCTAATGGTTATACTTGCAACTGTGTTATAACCTATTCACACATAATCCATTACTATTATTTTGCAGTGCATGGTCCTATGTAGGAAGTCTTTGTTTGTATTGTCAATGCACATTGTGCTAGCATTAGAAGACAACTGTGCAATCATCCTGGAATGAAGTGACAGAAATGCTTGATTGATAATCCACAGGTTTACAACTGTAATTGCCACTGACACTCCATATTGTGAAACAGGCACATGTCCTGCACAGTAATGCAATCTACATGAAGGTAAGTATGTATATCTTAGTAGAGAAGTATGTCATTACATGGGGCAGTCACAGTGATGTTACACACATATGCATTTGCCACAAAAACTTGAGATGCATAGTACCAGTTGCTCCAAGCAGTGAATTTTTACCAGTTTCAAAGATGCTTTTTCACATCACTAAATTCAGACTTCTCGAGCGGTGCTTGCAGCTAATACTGTGCTCTGTAGATTGTGCAGGTAGGTAGGTGGTTCAATCTCTACCACTGGATACGTGTGTGTGTGTGTGTGTGTGTGTGTGTGTGTGTGTGTGTGTGTGTGTGTGTGTGTGTGTGTGTGTATAGGTAGATATCGCTGAAATATTCTGGGTGATGTGTCCACTTCCTGTGAGAAAAATACCTTTAAGTGTTCAAGCAGCTCCCTTTGCACTTTATCACACTTTTAACAGAAGCATCCTCTTTGCAACAAACTAATAAATTGGCCCCTATCAGAAGGATGAAAGCTCACAAGAGCTAATTTCAAAAGACCAATCCAGGAACATTGAAAACCCAAAAGATCCAAAAAAAAAAAAACAGCATCTGTATTTTTGCAGAGGCAAGTCCCTCTGCATCCCCATGGAAGTGGCTGTGGCCTCCACTCCCCCCTGATAATTACATATACAAACTCTGAGATCATATTACAATGGGAAAAGGACCAAAACCTCAAGTCTCACCATACAGCAAGCCTGCTCAAGCAAAGTCTTTACTATTCAACCCTGAATTTTTGATGTTCTTAGTTTCGTCTTTTGATATTCACTCTTATGAGCTTTCAGCCTTCTGATGGGGACCCATAATGAGGTCTTCCTGTCAAAAAGTGCAATCTCTCTCCTTAAGAGTCAGACTTGTCTTGTGGCAATTGCAACTATTGCTGTGCTCTTTAGCTTGTATAACTAGATAGGTGAGAGGGTCAATTCTCACCGGGGAAAACTTACGTGCATCTTGGGATGGGTATAATAACAGGTACGTAAATACTTCACTGTCAAAGTTGCTGTGCTAACTTCTATTGAAGAAAGTATATTTAACTTTGCACATAACTCACTCTGTAAGTTATCTTACTTTTAACAGAAACATCTTCTCTACAACACACTGATGAGGTCATCCTGTCAAAAAATGCACTCTCTCCTCTTAAGAGTCAGACATGTCCTGTGGCACTTAGGAGTAATACTGTGCTCTGTAGACTGTATAACTAGATTGGTAGGACATCCAATTCTCACTCTGGGAGACGTGTGTGTGTGTGTGTGTGTGTGTGTGTGTGTGTGTGTGTGTGTGTGTGTGTGTGAATGTGTATGTGCCTGTGGGGGGGTATAGTGACAAGTAATTAACACTCCAATGTCAAAGGTGCTATGTCCACTTCCACTGAGAAGAATACATTTAACTTTGCACACATCACCTTCTGCACTTTATCCCACTTTTAACATAAACATACTTTCTGCAACACGCAGATGAGGTCATCCTGTTAAAAGATCAAACTTCTCCTGTACCATTTCCAACTAATACCATGCTATATAGATTGTAGAATTAGGTAATTACGAGGTTCAATTCTCACCATGGGGAACTTTGGTGTTTGGCTGCAATATCAGGTACATGTAGCTTCCTGAACACCCATTCCATATCAACTTCTGGTCAGGGGTAAATTTTAACCTAGGCAAGTATTCCACCATCCTCTTGTCCCATTTTTTACCACAAATTTATTCTCTGCAACAATGATAAGACCATCCTGTCAAAAGTGCACTCTGTCCCCATAAGAGTCAGACTTCTCCTGTGGAACTTTCAGCTAATACTGTGTTCTCCAGATTATGTAACTGGTTAAGTAGATGGCTCACCTCTGACAGTGGCGAAACTGGGAGTTGTGTGGTGCTAGTGTCATGGAATTAAACCTCAACAGTAGATTTGATGTATTGTCTTCCACTCAGGAGGAAACTTTAACTTTGGACACAGCTCCCTCTGCAGTTTATCCTGCCATTAACACAAACTTCCTCTCAGCACACAGTGATGAGGTCATCCAGACTAAAGTGCACTGTCTCCCCATCACAGTCAGATGTGTCTTATGACACTTGTGGCTAATGCTGTGTTTTCTAGATTGTATGACTAGATAGGCAGCAGATTCAAAGCTCATAGTGCATAACTTGTGACTTCAATGTCAATGAAGTATGGGCCCCTGAACAGTCATGCTGTATTATTTTCCACTCAGCAGAAGATTTTAGCATTGGAGAGGAAGCCCCTATCCCCTTATCCCACTTTTACTATAAACATCTTTTCTCCATCCCACTGATGAGGTCAGCATGTTAAAACTGCATAGTGCCCTTACAACTCACAGATCTGCTGTGTTAGTTGTGGATAATTTTGTGTTGTATAGATTGTGTAAACAGATTGCTTGGGGATGTGAAACCAACTTCGGATAAATAATGTCAGTGTATGTACTGATATGTGTAAATGTGTCTGCGACAGCACCCTTAATGTAAAATTCTACTTAAGAGACATATTTTCCCTGGCAGTGGATTACCATATATATTTGTACTAACCCCAGACAATGAGCATGTTTGGAAACATGATGCTATCAAAAAAAAAAAAAAAAAAAACCATCAAAGTAGTCATATGAGTTAATCTGTGGCACTGGCTGCTGTCTAGACTGCATAACTATAAACTGAGGAGGCATGATTGCTAATGAATCCCAGGGTAAATGTTCTCTGTGTCACTGCCGTACTAGAATGCTTCAACTGTAGAGAGCATTATACACATTGCAGAGTTAAAGAGAGAGATGCATTTGTTCATTATCCCCTCAAAATATAAATCTGTAAATAAATTAGCTGCTTTACAACTAACTAAGCAGCAGAACAGCTGTATTTTAAAGCCTTCACAAGATAAATGGCTGTGTAATGAGCCTGCTTAGAATCATAGCACAGCTATCTAGAGACATTGCTCTAAAAGAACAACATAATGATGGTAATTTATGTATATGATCTTTCATATAAGCTTCATTAATAATTGTTTATGGGTGAAGAAACAGATTCTCTACCACATCAGCATCAAAATGCCATTTAATAATCCCTTTGCATTGATATAAAATATGTGCAAATCTGTGCTGAACTTTTCATTGTAATTGCATACTTACAGGTTTGTTGACAATGTTTTCTTCCTTTTTGACCTGACAGAAGTCACATTTTCTGGCAGTATTTTATTTGAACTATGACAGTTGTATAACAGCTACCTAGTCATCTTTTCTTTCCTTTTTGGTATAAATAATAAAAATATAGAGAGAAATATGATTCTTTTTGAAATTTTGCATGTCTGGACTGTATAGAATTTACTCTACAATATCACAACATTGTTTAAATCTGAGTTATGAAATATGAAGCACTATAATTTGATTCATAATGGAATATCTGCACCAGGTTATTTCCGTTTAATGTTTTTATTATTGTTCATAAAATGCCAGTTGCTAATCTGTAGGAATTTACGCGTGCTTTACATTTCATTATAAGGCAGAGTACTATTTATTTGATTAAGATATAATTCTTCCTTTTACTTTCTAACACATTTCACAAGTGTATACCTTTTAGAAGTAATGTGTTACACAAGCAGGTTATAGATCCTTACATTTCCGTAGCCTAATATAAAAACAAAAAGTATATTATTAGCGAATTGCATATTACATGCAACTATGTCCAAGGTATGTAGCAGAAGAACTTATAAAATTAAATGATGTTGGACTTTGTTAGTATGTGATACAGTTATTGAATACAAGATGTATGAGCTCTAACAGGGTAAAAGAAAAAAAAAGATCAGTAAGCGAAGTGACTGTAAATGGTTTAAAGTTGTGTGGGACATCTGTGTTTGTAGGATTTCTAATATATTTAGGACATTACAGTATTAAATATTTTATGGCACTGTTGTTATGGAAAAGCTTGGGCTCAGTTAATGTGGATGTCTAAAGGGAAGGCAAACAAAGTGTAAATCATGAATGCAAATGGAGGATGACTAGAAAATGAAAACATTTTATAAAGAAAATAATTGATGTTCAGGAGAAAAGGAAACCACTTCAAGCAGCTACTTTTTTTTTTTTTTAATTCTCCTCATTTCTTAAGTATGATATTGTACTGACCCATAAAAGACCTACAACAGGAATGTCTCAGGCAAAAAATAGAAATATAAGACATAAAGGAATACTGTAGGGAGAACATTTAGACTTACACTCACTCATTCAGGCAAGAAAACAAGGCCCCAGGTAAACAGAAATCATAATCAAAAGAGAAAGATTTTTCTCATAACTAAGCATGATATTTGCATGTGCCTCATGAGACAGGCAATGTCTATCCATGGATTTATCTGTTTATATGTATTTTTATTCATTGTTTATTAATCAGAAGGGTGGGCTAACACACATTTCTTCTCAAGATGTGCAAGGACTATATGGAAGAGGCAATAAATAATACAAATGAAACAAGTTAAATTACAAACAGTTGGCATGATAGTAGACAGCTAAAGTTATAAAAACCTGCAATTAAATGTTAAAAAATGATCAGATATCATTATACAATTTAAAGCAATGCTCACAAGGGTATCATACAAAAGACTGCTCATTTAGTGAGGAGTACAGTGCAAAAGATGAGCGTTAAAGAAGTACTTTTTATGGCAGATAGAAACATGCTACATTACTAGCCATCTATTTCTGAGGGAACAGCATTCAGTTCCCTAACTAGGTGATCTAGCTTCTTGGGTAGGTCTCCAGTTTGGTGCCCCCTTGACTCAGAGATGTGGACAAAAATTTGAACAAGTCTTCTGTCCATCTAGAAGTATAGCAAGCTGCTTGCTACAGCATGTAACAAGCCACTTGATACATTTTCATGCAAATTCTACGATATACTGGAAATGAAAATGCAATATTGGCACTCATTTATGAAGCACTGAAATACTCATAGTTTCATAAATGAATTGCACTACTGCATTTCAAGCCCATTTGCACCTCCAAGTTGTGCTACTTAACAGTTATTGCCAAAGGAAGCCAATTCCTTCTCCCCACTCTTATAAGTTTGAGACAAATGGTGAGTTTTTTTTTCTTTTTAAGAAAAACAAATTGTCTAATTATGTGATTTATTGGTAGTAAAGTCCAAGTTTCCAAGTTACAGGAGTGAGTTTGTTAAAGAATTTTTCTTGGGGTGCTAGACTGAACTGGGTTGGTTTGCCATTGGTACTAGAACAAAGAGATTAAGGGGCAGCATTGACAGATAAGGTACTTGTTAGAGGAGGACAGTATTTGTCCTTATGTTATATAAAAATAAGACTGCAGAGTAGACACATGGCTCTCATTGTAAATGGTAACCAAGTTTTAAGTAAATGTATTGCTTTTGTTGTAAATGGTAATCAGTCTGTCATTTGTTGCATAGTCAGTGATGTTTACTCAGTATGACAAGATGTATACATTTTTAAATGTCATTTATTTTGAGTATAAAAGGGTTGTGTTTTGATCTGATAATGCAGCTATTATAGGCAAATATCTCATGCTATAATATGCATATAAACAATGAAATAAAATATATGAACCAATCATAATAAAAATAGCAATTTCATTTTCATCCATAAAAGGTTAGTCAAACAGCTGTCTTTACAATCCACTGAATTCTATACTCAAGGATTACAGTCATTTTTTTAGACTGTGAACACATCACATGCAATTCTGATAAAAATGGCCCCAGTAAAAGTATTCTAATTTGCTTTACACAAATGCACACTATTTCTGCAAAGACAGACAAATTATTAACTTTTTTCAGCTCAGCAGAGTCTATTTTTATCCACAAGCATAACCCAAACCCCTCAATTATATGTGCATTTTGTTGACTGTATCCTTTTTAGATGTCTATATCAAAAATCACAATACTGACAAGTCACATATTTCAAATTTGTTTCACACAAACCCACATAACCAAAGTATTCTGACTTTATACACACACACACACACACACACACACACACACACACACACACACACACACACACACACACACACACAAAAGAGTCTTGCAAAGCCAGATTAAAGACAGATTAAAATGATCACTTAAGAGCACAAGGTGCCTTCATCCACAGAGAATCCCCCAACAGCAGTTGTAGCTTCTTTGTTGACTGTGTACAGCCCGTATTGTCATGCAAAAATAAAATTACATGTATTTTATGTATTTTATGGCTAGCTTTAAACTACGTGAATTTGCATAAAGAACTACCATCATGCCATAAGACACAGCCATATGCAGCACATTTTAAATAGAATAGTATTTATGAGAGCTATAGAAATACTAACCACCTGATATCATGTTTTAAGCCAATGTGCAAAATCTCTGCAGAAGTAAAAGTTATTTGAATTCCACATTAAAGGAAACTATTACTAATGCAGAAGTTGCTGCTGCAAACAGCTTTGAATTTCAGTGCCTAATCTACAAATGCAATGCCTGATGCCCTTGAAGAACTAATTGTCAATATTGTATTAAACAATGTGCACTGGTGATATTGCAATAACATTTTGTAACTATATCAGTTATAAATAGGGAATGGCTAGCAAACAATGAGAACAGATCCATAGTTACTACAGGCATGGAGACCTTCCCAATTGCAAAAAACTCCCCCTGGGATTCAATAAATTTTTTTTATGTGCAAGAATAGTGCAGTAGCTCCTACACGGAATATGGCCACCGAGTGATTCAGTAAACAAGGCTGGGAGCATGCACTAGCATGCCATGACACCACTGAATAATGCTAATTACCTCATTTGCTGGTGAAAACCATGTAAATGGGATGAATTAGTGATTCGGTAAGCAGGCAGACATCCGTGCCAGAACAGTGTCCATTGCAGAAATGTATTTAGTTACTGAATGTGTATATTTCTGCAAAATTAAAACAGAGGCATGAAAGCTAAAAGAAAAGCATGTATTATAATCATTAGGCATGCCAATAGCCAAAAATATGGCCATTGACATGGAAAAGAGTTGAGAAAATATGAAAATCAAAGGGTTGTTTTGGGGCCGATTTTGGCCATTTAAGCATAGCGCAGTGGTGAGCAAATGAGATCATGGCAAAAATTTAAAAAAAATGTGAAAAGATGGTTTTAAGTGAAATCTGCAATTTGCCATGATAGTGTATGGCATACAGAATCAAAACAATAACAGGTAACACTGGTTGATAAGGGAAAAGGCTCTGGTGTAGTAGTGTAACAAGGGACTAAGGCAGTGGGGCAGGCAAATGAGCAAAATTTAATGAATCACAAAATGGAAGACAATTCTCTGGCTGCACCTTACTGTGTAGGAGCTATAAGGCAGTGATGTAAGCAGGAGAAGTAGCTGACATAAAAAGGGTGTGTGTCATGCTTGGTGTAAGCACATTGGAGTTCCACAGCTTCCATTTGAGCTTAGCTAAGCACAGCTAAGCAAGGGGGTGTGTCTGAGGCTGTATTTACTTATTCCATGAAATGAAGAGCATGTTCACATCAAGGGGAGGGCCGTTTCTGCTTCTAAGTGTTTACTTTAGCTAAACAGGTTTGCATGCCATGCACTGGGTCTTAAATAAAAAAAATAAATAAATAAATAGCAGAGCTGTTTACATTTAGGCAGCAGGTTTGTGTGGTGCACCGCAGGCCTTAAAAGTGGTGGAAATGTGAAGGAAAAAAGGGAAATAGCAGAATAAAAGCAGTCAAGTACAAATAACATAGCTGGCAGGGGAAATATATCATTGTCAGCCAATCATACAGGCAGCATCTGCAGTGCAAAAGTGTAAACTATGCAAACACCTTTCAGTCTGTTTTTTTCCCACAAACTCTGCACCAGTGGTGTACACACTCATGGGAATTTTAACTGACAAGATATTAGGGGCAGTAAAGGTCCTGTATAAACAAAAACCTTCATTTAGAGTAAAAAATATATATCCAGGACCAAACACGGTTATAGGATTAAAGAAATTTTAATAAAAGGGACGTGCTTTCATGCCTCACACTAGGCACTTCTTCAGAGGTCTGAAGAAGTACCTAGTGTGAGGCATGAAAGTGCGTACCTTTTATTAAATTTGTTTTATCCTATAGCCGTGTTTGGCCCTGGTTATATATTTTTTACTCTACACAAAATGCTAGGGACTGCTGTTGCTTTGATACATCAGTATGTGCTAGAGGCTGAAGGTGGCGCGGAAGATAATGCTGACAACTGCCCAAGACTGAGGAGGAGGAGAAGAGTGTTCAGACCCAGGGTAACCTACCAGGGACTACATGATCTGGAGACACTAGAGCACTACAGGGTGGACAGGAACATACTTCAGCAGCTCATTGAGCTGCGCTGGCCTCACCTCAGACCCAGATCCAACAGATGGGAACCCATCCCAGTGGATACCAAGGTATGGGTAGCCTTAAGAATACTAGCTACAGGTACTTTCCAAAGACCTAAAAGGAACATCATGGGGGTCTCACAGGCATCTGCATCCAAGTACTCCACCAGTTCCTAAATGCCATGCTACTACATGCTGGTGAGCACATTTACTTCCACAGCACCCATGAGGAGAGGACCAGCAATATACACCTTTTCCACCCTGTAGCAGACTAACCAGCGGTACTGTGTACCATAGACTGCATGCACATCCACATCAAAGCACCACCTGGTGAGTAGGGTAGGGTCTACCTAAACTGCAAGGGCTTTCACTTCATCAGCTACCAGTTCATGTGCAATGCCCAGGGCAATATCATAAATGTGTGTGCTGGCAGCCCTGGAAGCTATCACGACTCCCACATCTGGCATTCCTCAAAGCTGTATCAGGGATTTGCCAGGGGGTCATCCTGTATGGCTATCTATGCTCTGGAGCTGTGGATGATGACACCCATCAGAAATGTACACACACCCACTCAAGAACGCCATAATGAGGTACACGCACAAACCAGGATCATTATAGAGCATGTGTTTGGGATGCTCAAGTCATGGTTCCGCTGCCTTGACATATCTGGTGGAGTCTTGCAGTACTCTCCAGCCACATCTGCACACATGTTCATAGTATGTGCCATGCTACACAATATGATCCTGCAGAAACAGCTGCAGCAGGAACAGTATGGGGAAGGGCCACACAGCCCTCCACCATTGCCAAGGTCCCCACAGGCACAGAGGGACTCAGTGGAGGAGCCCCCTGAGCCAGCTCCGGTAGGCAGACAGAGGAGTGCCCAATATGCCCTGGCCTTGGTAAAGAGACAACACATAGCACACACACTGACACTGAAGGGACCCAGGGACTGACACCTCTCTCTGACTTGCATATACAGTAAAATGGATGCTGCACACATCACACTACCTGTACCTTGCCATGTATAGGCAGAGTACTGCGTGAAATCCTACAAAGGCAGCCCTCAATCACCATCCTCACAACTGCTGCAGGCACAAGGTAAGTCAGTATTCTTAACAATAAATTAATGGATTAGTATGTTCTGGTAGCATATCTATCATATTGCTGCATGCATGCAAGGGAATGGGTTGGCCTACTGGAATAGCAGCAGACAACTGACAGCTATGCAGGTCACCAGAAAATGTTTGCCCAATACTGGCTTCCCCACACTATGCAGTAGTAACCAAGGTGACAAATCCCACTGCAGTATATGTGGGAGGCCAACTAACTGGGGGAGGTCATAGGTCACAGGCATGGACGTCAGTGTGGGGGTCCCATACTCACCCCTCAGCCTCACCCAACAAGTCAGCTGTAGAAAACCATAAAGAAATGTCTGGCAAAGGCCCACAAATGGCAACAATGATGAAATACCCCCCTACAGACTTGCACAGTGATAGCACAGCAGGTCTTGCAGTTATAGTAAGGCTCTAAAGGGTAAGAAGTCTGAAACTCAAATGTATGCCATTACAGTATAACCTGTGGTCTTTAGTGATATGCCTCTAGTCTCCAAGACAGGGCACAATACTATGCTAAATGGAACCAAAATGTAAAGCAAATGTCAGCACAGTCTGTGCAAATGTGTACAGTTGACAAGTGTGCCCCCCACCAACATATTCCCATAGAAATGCAGTAACATGTATGTTTGGAGGGAAATAGCTGCAGAGCACACATTGCCAGGGCTGTCCCAATCAACAAGATAACTTTTTGCTTAAGTAACTCATCCCTGGAAGATGTGTTCGGAGGTATTAGAAAAGGGGTGCATTGCACTTGGTTACTGGTGTGATGAGGGTTGAGAACTATGGAACTATAATGCCCTTTGATGTGCATGTCCTGCACATACTCAGGAGTTGTATTACATACAATGGAGTAGTCACAACTGTGGGTACATGCTGGTGGACGTTCTGCCTGCCATCTACTGAAGTACACAGGTCACATACCATATAGCCTGCGCATAGGGGAGTGCTGTCTATATTATAATTAGCTTGTGTATTTGTTTTTAAAGCATAAATAATCACCCCGTGATTTTTGTTTATCTACTGTGTCTCCATGGCTTTGGCAGCAATCCTTTTTGTACTTTGCTACTGTCTGCATTATGCCAAGATTAGAATCCTGGCTCACTTGTATTGTGAACATTAATATACCAACTGCCACAGGAAAGGTTGACCTACAAGTGTATTTTTTACAGTCATTATTGTATGGAGTGCTCTTTGCAACTGAGACCTTATTTGTCAGACCTGCTCATTAGCTATACATATACATTAAAGAGTTGAGTATTTAACCATGTATGTGTGTGACATGAACATTCAGAAAATAATTGTGTTATTATAGAATCATAATTGTACTGACTCCCACGGTTACATGTAATATATCTCTGATATCCTGTGCATCCTCATTGCACATGCTATAAATAGTTATTCCTATGTGTAAGCATTTTTTTACTGTTAATTTTTATATAAAGCAAAGTGAAACATTGGTAAGAAAAGCTTGGCCTTAGCTGGATTAGAACCTACCACAAAGATGGGAGGAAGTGCCACAATAGTATCCTGGCTGGCGAGTGCTGGCGGGAGCCAAAAAGTTCACGAAAACAAGCGGTGAGGTAACCTTGGCAAAAACAGTAAAAAGCCACGCTACTCCGAAGTAGTAAAATCCAATGGTTTAATAGAAACTGTACCACAATCCAAAGACAGAACAGTATCGTGAAACGCTAAAACATGCGTTTTTCGTTCAGGTCCCTGCCTGAACTTCATCAGACTTACGGCAATGCTGCAAACAGTCTCACTTTAAATACTTATAGAGTATTTAAAGTGAGACTGTTTGCAGCATTGCCGTAAGTCTGATGAAGTTCAGGCAGGGACCTGAACGAAAACGATGTTTTAGCGCCACCATACTGTTCTGTCTTTGGATTGTGGTACAGTTTCTATTAAACCATTGGATTTTACTACTTCGGAGTAGCGTGGCTTTTTACTGTTTTTGCCAAGGTTACCTCACCGCTTGTTTTCGTGAACTTTTTGGCTCCCGCCAGCACTCATCAGCCAGGATACTATTGTGGCACTTCCTCCCATCTTTGTGGTTTGTTTTGCTGTTTAAAACCTTTCCTCAGTTCTCTGGATTAGAACCTAGGCTGACCTGTACTATAACCCTTAACTTACAACTGCTGCCACAGAAACAACTAGGAAGTGGTTGTATTTCTTCACATTCATCACTCTGTATGTCTGCTCACCACCTTGCAAGGCCACTTAGGGTTTTTGCACAGTGCTAAACCACACAGTATACAATGTATCTGTTTTGAAATTATCTATTGTCTGCTTCTTGTCAACAAGTGTTCTGGACCAGCAGGTGTTGTGGGAGCTTACTGACTGTCGCTAAACAACGCTTAGCAGGTTTGCGTGATGGTAAGCAAAAGGTGCAACCATATATCTATTTTGAAATTGACTACTGTCTGCCTCTTATCTGCAGGTGTTCCAGACCTCCAGGTGTTGTTGACTGTCATGCAACACCGCTTAGCAAGATTACTTAATGGTCAGCGAAACAAGTAAAAATTTATCTTTTTTGAAGTTAAGAATATCTGCTTCTCTTGTGGGCCATTATTCTGTGCATGCAAAAAGGTAAGCAATGCACAAACATGACAGGCAAAGCTCACCTTGTATTATTCTTCTAAAATTTAGCTGTTTGATTTGAAAATAGGGCTTCACTGTGAATGTTGCTTGCTTTGTTTACTGTGAGAAAGTTTCTGTCTGTAGATCTTAGACTTTGTGGGCATGAGTAGGGAACAACAAGTTCCTTGAGAGATAGGCAACTGTCAGAATGGTAGATGGTATTGTGTGTGAATTTAAGTTGGTAGAGATGGAGGTTAGGTAGCTCAAGCCAATTTAATTTATGTAGAGCAATACAATGGTGAGTTTGGTAGGAAAGCTTGGGTGCAAAGCTGGCTATTTTGTTGTAGCAATTTTCCAATTTGGTTAAGTCTGGCATTGTCAGTGAGGAATGGCTTGCTTCTGTACAGTGAGCCAAGTTTGACGTAAACTTTCTTAATTGTCATGGCTATGTGTTGGTCAAATCTGAGTTTGTTGTCGATAGTCATGCCAAGGAGTTTTGTATGCTCAACTGGTTGGATGACTGTATTGTTTGCTGAGAGAATGGTGAAAGGAGGGGTGGTAGGTGATTGTTTGCTACTGGTAAATTGCATTAACTGTGCTTTTTGGGGTTGAGGATTAGTTGTGATTTACTTATATATGTTTTGATATCATTAAAAGCTTGTTGGGTAATATTTGGAGGGCTGGTAAGATATCTGTGGAGCAGATTGAAGTTGAATAGGTTCATAGGTTCATAGGTAGGTACTAGGCTATTTGCCCTGGGGCCTATATAAGCCTAGCCAAAAAGGTTCCCTGGCTTTTGCCACCCAAGAAAATTATTTTCCTGTGCCCCTGTCAAGCAGTGCCGCAGACGTGCTCCCTGGGGTGAATTTTTTATTTCTTATCCAGTCAAGATTTTTCTTAAAGAGGGCCAATGAGGAGCTTTGTTTGACATGAGTGGGTAGTTTGTTCCAGAGTATGGGAAGTCTCTGGGACAGAAATCTATCCCTCCAGCATGTTCTGTTTATTGTGGTGACAAGGTTTAGGTCTCTAGAGCATGTGGTTCAGAGAGACTGGGATTTTTTTAAGTGTAACATGTCTAACAGCTCTGGGTTTGACATAGGTTGGTATATTAGGCAGAAATTGCCTCTGAGTAGGTGATATGCGACGGAGTAGAGCTGGAGTTTTTTGAGATGGTCTGCATATGGCATCTGTTTGAGGCCAGTAATCCTCTTAGTGAGGCATTTCTGTGGCCTTTCCAATTCTTGTAGGTGTCTTGTGAGATACTTGCCAAACAGGGCATTGTACTCTATAATGGGTCTGATGAGAGATGAGTAGAGAGGAACAATGACCTCCTTTTTTCTAGAGGAGAACCCTTTTGTGATAAGGTTTGCCATGTAGAAGGATTTCCTGACTACTGTGGTGATGTGGTTATCAAAGGATAGACTACTGTCCACCTGTGTCCTAAGGTCTCATCACACTTTCAGTGTTTAGTGAGCTAACGCCTATGTGGTAGTTCATGGGTACCGAGTTTTTCCCAAAGGGGATGACAATGCACTTCTTGACATTGAGCTTGAGGCCATGACTTTGACACCAAGCATCTGCCTCTGTGATGCCCTTTTTGTAGAATGTCTACATCATTAGGTAGTTCTATTATGGCTCCCAGTTTGCAGTCATCTGCGAACTTTGTTAGCCAAAGACCTTCTGTGTTGGCCTGCATTTCAGATAAGTAGATGCCGAACAGGAGATAACCCAGGACCGAACCCTGTGGTTCTCCACTCATCACTGGTCTGAAGTCAGACTTGGAGTCGGCTACATTTACTGTGTGGGTTCTGTCAGTGAGCCAGTTGGCCACCCATCTTGTGACATAGGGATTTATGTCCAGTTTAGTGAGTTTATCTAAAATTCCAGAGTGGGGTATGGTATTGAAAGCCTAAGTGAGGTCAAGGTAGGCTGTGTGCACTACCTTGCCCTCGTCTATGGCTCTACTGACTGCTTCAAAGAAGTCGGTCAGGTTTAGTAGACATGATCTACCTTTTACAAACCCAGACTGAGTGGGGTCCTGGGTTTGGAAGTTACCTATGTCTTTATTTATAAGCTCCAAGATGATATGTTCCATGACCTTGCAGACCAAGGTCATCAGGCTAATGGGGCAGTAGTTTCTGGGGTCCATGGTGGCACCCCCTTTGTGGAGTGGGATAACCATTGCTGTGCACCATTCAGTAGGTACATAGCCTGAGGTGAGGCTATGATTGAACACGGTACTTAGGTGGGGTGCCAGTTCGTTCTGTAGTTTGTGCAGTATCCAGCCTGGGATGTGGTCTGGTCCCATGGATGCTGTGTTCTTGGCTTTGGAGAGTATGGTCTTTACTTGTTCTTCCATGATTACAGGGGCTTTGCATTTTTCCAGTATTAAGATGGGACCTTTGGAGGAGGGTGGGGGGGGGTAAAGTTAGCACTGAACCTATCTGCCAGGATGTTGGCAATATCGGTTGGTTCTGTATATTGAGTGCCATTGTGCTGTAGCTCAGAGCAGATCTGAGTGTTGCCATTGAGATTCTTAACAAAGCTGTAGAATGCTTTGTGGTTGTCTTTGGAATCAGTGGCAATTTTATTTCCATAACTGGCTTTGGAGGATTTTATGAGGGATCTCAGCTTCTTGTTGAGGTTGACCAGGGAGTTCCTCCAATATTGGGATTTTACTCTTTTTTGCAACAGCTTCTTCTTTCTGTTGTAGAGTTTGTTTATGGCAGGGGATCACCAGATTGGCTTCCTTTTTTGGAGGATATCATCTTGGTTCTGTTGGGGATGGCACAATCCATGCACTCGTGAATGTGCTTATACAGTGCATTTGTGTAATATTCAGCAGTCATACCTCTATTTTCTGTCTGCATGGGTGTTGTGAAGTTTGCCACTTCTGTCTTAAGAAGCATAAACTTGGCTTTGGACTAATTTTTGATGGTGGTTTCCTTAATGGGGGGTGGGGGTGGGATATGGATGTCTAGGGTGATTAGCTTGTGGTCGGATCTGACCAGCAAGGAGTTGACCTCTGGCACGGAACACCGGTTACCCATATTGGTAATGACCAGTTCCAGGATATTGCTGCCCCTGGTGGGGGTGTGGACAAGCTGATCCAAGGCACTGGAATTTATGGATTCCAGAAAAAGTTGAGCAAATGAGTTGGTACATGAGTAGTTTTCACAGCTGATTGTGGGGTAGTTGAAATCGACCATAATTAAGGTAATGGTTATACGTTAATATTTTCCAGTATCTTAAGAAATGAAGAGAGAGTGGGAATCCTGGAGCTTGGTGGGGGATCTGTAACAAGTTACAACCTGGATTTCAGTCGTACCCAGTGTTAGTTGCACTTGGATAATTTTGGATGGATTATGTTGAGCAACTAACCTAGAGGTGTGGATATCCTTAATGAATATAGACACACCTCTCTGACTTTAGTGTTTCTGTCAAGGTTAGGTGTCCGAAAGGTGTGGTATGAATTATAGTCTCATAATACAGGGGTGCTCTCTGGAGCCTTGATCCAGGTCTGTGCCACTCCACAGATGTTGATGTTCTCCATTTTAAGGAGTGCCTCGAATGAGTGCATTTTGAGGTTTGGACTTCTAGCACTGAGTAGCATTACTGTCAGTGTTTGCTTGCTTGTACCTGTTATGGTGGTGAATTTAGCATTTGAGTCTTGCCTAAAAAAGGCACTATAGGGGTGGCAAGAGCCTTAGCCAGTATCCAGAATCCCAGGGGTGAAAGGTGCAGGCCATCTCTGGCTAAGCATTGTGGTCTGTCGACCATGTCGTCCCGGGCAGACAGATATGGGATCCCCTTAGAATGACAGCAGTAGCTTAGCCAATTGTTGGAATCAATCATTTTGTCCTTGTACTGTGGTATCATTCTGGTCTGCATACTGAACTACTTTACATGTGTTATGGATGAGGCTAGATAATTGGAGAAGATGGTGAAAAGGAGGGCCGCTAGTATGGATCCTTGTGGGACTTTGACTGAGACAGGCAGAAGTGGTGAGAGTTTGGATTTCCATCTTACTGCTTATTGTCTGTCAGAAAGATAACTTAGGAACCAGGAGAGGGAAGTCTTTGATAGGTTTAGTGAGGCAAGGGTTTGAAGGATTTTCTGATGGGAGACAGTGTTGAATGCTTTTAACATGCCTAGGAAGATTGATGCTACTTGCTGGTTTGAATTTCTGAGTTGGTTGATGGTGTTAGAGAAATTAATTAGGGCTGTGGTGGTGTTGTGTTTAGGTCTGAACATGTGTTGGGAGGGAGAGATAAGGTTGTGAGTTAGCAGGTATTGTAGTAATTGAGTGTGTATACGTTTTTCCAGAATTTTGACACATGTGGAAATGATGGCTATGGGTCTGTAACTGTTTAATTCTGTTGATGTTCCTCCCTTATGTAGAGGGACAATATAGGATATTTTCCATAATTTTGGGACATATTGTTCTTCTATAGACCTATTTACCAGAATAGAGATGGCAGAGCTATGGCATCAGCTGAATGTTTGAGGTACTCATTGGGGAGTTGGTCAGGTGCTAAGGAAGAAGGTTTCAGTTTTTTTCAGCATTGTTCTTATAGTGCTAGTTGGGACAGGTTTGAGGTCAAAAGAATTGTTGTTAGTTTCCACATTAGGTGGAAGTGATGGTGGGTTGGAATTGCTTCCTCTAACTAAGGAGAGGATGGTGTTTATAAAATAGGTGTTGATTTGTGAGGCAATACTCTTGCTTTGGTTATTGATTATTGGTTCTGGGGTTGTGGCTTTACGTGGGTGGAGGAGCAAGTTAATTGCCTGCCAGAACTTTTTGGAATTGCTTTCATATTTGTTTTGCATAGATGTATGATATGTTTTTTGTCTAGTTTGAGCTGTTTTTTTTATTTGATTTCAGAGCTGCTTGTATGCTGACAGAGTTGCTTCCCTTAGTTTTTCTGTGGACACTTTTAATACCTGAAGTTCTGTGTTTCTCCATTGGGTAATAATGAAAAAAATAATAATACATGTATATATAAGCAGGAGTTTAATTTATGTGATATTTATGTGCAGTGTCCTTCTCATTTGCTTTACACCCCCTAGGGTTATGGCACCCAATGATCCCAGTCCTTCAAACCCACTTCAATGAGTCTAAGAATGATGTATTTGTCCAAGCATTAAGGCAACATGGTGCCTTTTGCTTGAGAGGTATTGTGGGGATATGTCTTCAGAATGCAGATTTGGATCCAGATAGTAGATGACATCAATGCCATAGGGAGGCAGATCAGGTGTGACATAGGGTCACTGATATGATTTCATCAGCCCAGTGGAGATCACCTGTAGTGGCCCATGGACACCTGGCTACGGGAGGATGGACTGCTACACACCCACCACTGACACCACATGAAGAGTTCTTGTCCAAAGTCAGGGATCCAAAGAGCTCAGTGAAAAGAGCATAACAGCATGTGATTGATGCTGGTGTTGCTGTTTCAGGGAGGACAAGTATGCCAAAGGATGAGCTTCCAGGTAAGCTCACATATGTACATTTTTTAACATTTTCTTGTATAGTAAAGTAATGAAATTGGAGGGGGGCTGTTGATAAATTAATACAGGTAAGAACACATTATGGTTCATTACACATTGGCATTGGGTGGAAGTGTTAGCCAAGTTCAGTTAAAAGTATTGCTAATGGACATATAAAGGAAAACATTGGTTCCTTGTGTTATTGGAATTGTGATGATGCCGTCCTTACCTTTTGCTTAACTTCTTCCAGGACCATCCTCCCAAGCAAGTATGGACTCATCTGCACATGGTAAGTCAAACATTTTTATTTGAGTACTGATGAGTATTTGGCAGAAATATGCATTTCTCCATATGTGTGAGGTTGGTGTCAGGAGTGTGTGTGCGCATTACTGTACTGTCTTTGATAGTGGCACCAGTGTTAGTTTATTAGCATATACTAAATTGTAGTGTAGGCATTAATTTCTTTCCTGTATTTGTTGCTTATTATCACAGATGATTCAGACAGTGAAAGTGTAGGACTCTTACCACCAATGTCAGGCAGACTTTGATGATGATGGTGGCCAAACCGAGACACAGTCAGGTGGTACAGAGGTGGAATATGACACTGAGGTTGACATTCAGCCATCCCCTGTATTTTCATAAGACACAGCCAGTAGGCCTATGCATACCTACTCCAATGAACCTTCAGATTTTAGACAGGTGGAGAATGAGACACTTGATCAGGGCATACCTCTCAGCTGTACCAAATTCTTCAGAATTTCCCAGTTTGGGGGCCAAAATAACAGGGTGCCATGATTTCCAAAGTGGCCCCTTGAAATCACAATTTTTTTTTTATTTATTTACAGTTTTTAGTTAATGCTGATGCTATCAGTGTCTGACTGGCTGTCGGGGGTGGAGCACAGACAGTATTTCTCATTTTGGAGATGAAAGACTGATAGCTATGTGATTAAGCAGGTAATCAAATAATAAATTAACTTTAAGTACCACTAAAGCAGTACACCCAATGAAGCACACAAGCCCAGCTTCTCCTCACTCCATGATAAAAACACTGAAAGTAATAAGGAAACCCCATTCCTCAACTCCTTCACTCGGTATTGAAAATCAGTACTATCTGCTAAATGAATGAAAGACTGTTGTCCAAATTCTCTATTTGTCTGAGATGTGTCCGAGTTCCACATAAAAATAAAGCTCCCTTCCAGCAACAGCGTCAGTGAAAACAAGTTCTTGTGGCAACTGTCTTGATTTGGTTTTAAACACACAGAAGGCATAAAACAGTGACTGTACTATATCCAGGTTCAGTACCCCTTTTTATGTACACTTCATTTCTTTCACTGTACTAAATGATATTTTAAGGAAGAAACAAAATCAGCATGTGTCCATGCAGCTGACAAAGACCCAGAAATGACAGAAGGCTTATGTTGTGTTGGACTCGCGTGATTAATGTCATTCTCACAAATTAAAAACAAACAGCAAACAAAGGAAGGCTCACATAGTATCAGTCTCTCATACCATCAATGTCATTCTCACAACCAATGGATTAGATTTAACAGTAGATGTTGAAATGAACAACCAAGAGGCCAGGATAAAAAATAGTAAGATATGTTTAATCATCCAGAGTTAAAAACAAACTATATGCCAATAAAAATAGTAAAAAAGTTACAAAGGTATGGTTGACCGCTTTTGCCCGAATCATCCCTGCTGTTGAAACTTCTTCAAAAGGATGATTAAATGTATTTTACGATTTTTGTTGTTTTTTTTTGCTGTTTTTTATTCTTTTTCAGTTTGTGAGAATGACATTGGTTGTGTGAGTCCGACATTACCTGACCATTCTATCATATATATGATATATTAACACAATAAATGTATGTCAGTTTTATTGATGATTGTTAGGTCCCAGCCATGGCTAAAACATTTTGTGGACTAGCTCTTCAACCTGGTCAGTAAAGTTAGTAATGCAATTAATTAATAAACAAGGACACTACTTGCTTTCTGTTATGTGAACGTGTTGAAAAACATGAAAGAAAACACGCTGCTTAAATAATTTGTGTATGGTTCACTAGATTAAAAACTATGATTTCGAGTAACCATCCTAAATGCCAGCTTTACAGTGACAAGAACATCAGTTTGCATCATGGCATGAAGTATGTGTTCAGGATCGGATTGAGTTACATAGTTTGCATTTCAGATATTTAGTATAAAAAGTTTACAGCTGTTTAAATGTTTGCTTGAACTCTTTGATCCTTTAAGAACACACACACACAAAGATGAAAAACACCTAACAATCAATTAAATTATTACCTTAGTACTTAGAACATCATTGCCTCTTATTTGTTCCAGCACCTTATTATGACAACCAGAGTTAAGTTTTTTTTTTTTTTTGAGAACTGGATTGCATTTAGAAACAATGGCAGGATAATAATATTTAAGGGTGGATGTTCATTTGGTGTCCTTATTTGGTGGATGAAAAACTGAATATTCTTAATGGCATTACAAGTTAACAGTTTAATGTTTGGTTCACTACTGTAGGATAGTAGATGTTAAGCATAAATCTTTATTTTTGCTAGATGTGTAGTCAAGAGGTAAAATATGTCAAGATTTAAGAGAGGTGGAAAAATTGTAGATCATAGGGCAGGGTTTAGAAATGAAAAGGATGAGTCCAGTATTCCACATGGTCTCATTAAAGCAGCAAGGAAGAGGGGGCAATTCAGTTTATCAGAGAATTAACTGAAGGTAAGCTAAACCAGCAGTTTGAGTCTTGTTTTATTAGTTGTTTAACCTAATTGGTATACTTGCTGACCATTAATCTATTAGCAGCAACACTGCAGAAAGCCATCTGTCTTTTTATTCCTCAAAGCATAGGTGATATGTTGCAGTATTTTAAGTTTTCTTTATTTGCAGAATATCATATTGGGTTTCATTTTACTATATGTCAGAGTGAGATAAAGCTATCATAGATATCTATCTTTTTTTTTTTTTGCATCCATTTTGTTGACCGGGTTAGTCCCACTAGGCTAGCGGAGACCCATGGTGGTGTTTATACTACTAGGGGAAATGTTTTCAAAGCATTGAGAAGCTTCCCCTATTCAATAGATGCTGTGGGATATTTTACTTCCACCTGAGCTACCACTAATTAAAGCAGATAGGACCCCCACTTTAACATCTCATCCAAGGACAATAGACACAGGACTGAGACATCCTCCTTATGCTGCACTGAAATGTCTGGTGCAGAAATATAACCCAAAGCCTTGTTCACAAAAGCCGAGTGCGATACGTGTTGCATACCTGACACTGCTTCTGAGTTTACTTTCAAACATTAAACTTACCACTACCTGTCTCACTAATGCTTGTAGTGAAGCATTAGTATGGAATTCATACAAACTCTTCAAGAACAAGGGAACATTTTCCCAAAGTGTATGAAGAGTATGGAAGTAAAAGTCACTGACTTAAAACTGTGCAGAAACATATTTATGGCGACTATTATAGAAGTACAGTTTGAGACTCACAAAAGGTACAGTAGCACAATTCAAGTAGCCTGTGCTCTATTGTATCTAGAAATGGAGAATAATAATTTTTACCATCCTTCCTGCTATCTTCTTTACGCCCCTTACCAATGCACCCATTTTTGTTTTAGATACATTTTTAGCCTTAATATATTTCTTGACAATTTGTAACAGCTGTTTATTTTTTAATGCCATTGCTCCTTGTTGTGGCAGTTTTGGAAGAACAGCTGTTTCACAGATAGTGAGTGTGAGATGTGGCCTTATTAATTGTATTTATTATTCCTAAGGGAGTAGCTTGGATTTATTGTTTTGTCTTGTTATGAAGAGAGGGACATTCCCCAGGATTCAGTAAGGTTCCGTGCAGGCAGCATGCCATGCATAGTTATGAAGGCACGCTGCCTCTGCTTCTAAATGGACACAGAGCATGGACGAGTGCAGGGGGTGTGTCTGAGAGCAGAGCTCTCACAATATACATGCCCCTGCAGTCAAGAATTGCTGTTTGGCAATAACAATGAGCGAAAACACTCATAGGGGGTTGCATACCTCTCAACTGTACAGATCATCACAGAATGTCCAGATTTTTTGCTCATACATTTGGTCTGTACCTCATTTATCTGGCAAATCACTGGGATGATCTCAAGATTGAAGTCAGTAAATAATGGCATACAATTGAGTTTCAGACTCCAAATCCTTCAGAAAAATAATATTAAAACAAATCCTGTTACTCTAGCAACTTTCTTAAGTTTATAAGAGCAATATTTAAAATATGTCCCTAGTTGTACCTCATTTTGTCAAGCTTTGTCCAGATATTTTGCATGAAGAGGTTGAGAGGTATGGGGGTTGCCACTTCTTCAAATGCCCAAAGTGGGACTGTTAGTTTAGAAACATGACATGTTGCAGGAGAAAAGCACACCCCCAGCCATTACAAAGGTCAAAGCCCCACTTCCCAGAAAAACCCTAAGGTCATAGCAACTGAAACATGCTAGGATGTCTGTCAAATGTGCAGATGCATGCAGAAATCCACAGCAATAAGTGAAACCTGCCCCTTTCTAGAGAAATTAACACTAGATATTTTTTTTTATCAAACAGATTAAATTTAACTGTAGCTGCAAGGGTTTGCCCATTGCTTAGCTATGCATACTTTAGCTTAAATAGCACAAGAAGATAAATAGCAAGATACATGCAATAGAAGCAGTACTGTAATAGTGTAGTGGTCAGAGCGTTTGCTTTGTGAACAGTCATTCCCGAATTGATCCTCACTGTAATAAATTCCATTTTCCACGTGAATGTAATTCATGAAGATTTTTTTTGCAGTATAACTGACTAAATAACATATATTTGTGAAATGGAGTACTACATTAAGTGGAGATGTGTGGTGCCATTGTAATAATGTGGTAAAATCCACAGATAAACACAACTGCCCCATACAGTATACATACACATGGTTCAGGGATACTAAACAAAGATATAATTTGTAATGAATGATAAATTCATGCCATACAGCAAATAGTGTAAAAAATGTATAAAGTGTCCAAATTTACCACTTTCCCAAGACCAATGTTTCTTTTCTTTCTAAATTAGTGCAGGGTTAAGCGGGAGTAAGCACTTTATGCAGTAGTAAGTGAGTTTAAGCCTGTTTGCATGGGGGTAAGCAATGCCTACACAAGAGAAGCAATTTAGAAGCTAACTGAGTGTAAGAAAATGTAACCAGAAGTTAGCATTGCTTACCGTCACACAAACCCACTTACAACTGCTTAACAGTGCCTTAATCACTCTGTATCCAACAGCCCCTGTTTTTCCCACCAACAAAATAAAGATCTCTTGCAGGTCTTGAAGCCAGGACCCTGTACACTATAGTCACAGCAGTTAACCAGTAAGCCATCACAGCTGTACATAAAATGGAGGTATACCCAAACGGATCCTCACTATAGCAAAATCACAATTTGCATGTGAAAGGAATCTATAAACAGTTTTATGTTGTATAACCAACTAAATAACATATATATTTGAAATGGAGTACTGCATTAAGTCCAGATGTGAGGTGTCATTGTAATAAAGTGGTGAAATCCCCCGATAAACACAGTACCCCATACAATGTACGTACACATGAACCATGGATACTAAACAAATATATAACATGTAATGAATGATAAATCAATGCCAAATAGCAAATAGTGTGCAAATTTAAAAATAAGCAACACTAAGTATTGCACACCTCTGCTTACCAGGTGTAGCAATGCGTAGCCCAGCAAAACTGATTTGCCCATTGGTATGCCCCTTAAGCAATGACAACTTTAGGTAAGCAGGTTCACCCATAGCTTAACATTTTCAAAACCATCCAATCATGGCAAGGTGTGGGAAATTGGCCCTATTTAAATGCCACAGGAGGGAATACATCTCATAACTGGTTGCAGATTCCTCCTGTAGGCACAATGGCTGGTGTCAGGGAAGGATCACGCAGTGCTGGGGCATCAAGGAGCCCAAGGTCATGGCAGGACTCCTGGTAAAAAAACATCAAGAGAGACTGCTGCAGGGCCAGTACCAGGGTTCCCAATATAAAACAGAAGCCTGGGACCATCTTGCCTGTGACCTCACCAGTGTCACTGGCATCCCTTGAACTGGTGAGCAGGTCAGGCATCACTATGCTGACCTGAAACGGAGGAAGAGGGACCTCTTGGATCAGTGTATCCAAGAAGCTAGGCAGGGTGATGTCCCAGCAGTGTGTAAGTACTCATTCTACTACCTGTTTAATAATTGCCAGCTCATGCATATTATGGATAGGTATGGCTAAATATTCCTCTTATGTCTTTGACAGTGGCAGCGGAGTGGGCTGTGAATCATAAAGCCCATGTATGTAGGCTGCAGAGTCTGTGTCGTGAGGCAGGTTAGCTATAATCTTGCATGTACTGTCATAAGAAATAAATCAAAAAGTAGTAGAAAGTTAATTGCCAGTATAAAACCTGTATTGTGTATGGGATGTACTGAATAAACCAGACAATATGGCAGGAAGAGTCTCATATAGGTTGTATGTAAATAAAAGTGTAACAGCCTGGCAATAAAGGTCTTACTCCTGGATTGCTTGTGTTTACTCTTGTATCATATGGTAATGAAGTGTTGCATTCTATTAATAGTACTGTTATATTAAGCACTATTACCCACACTGTGCTACATAAATAACATGTGAAGGAATGTCTGTATATGACTATAGTAATCACAAGGTCATATTGCACAACTGAGGGAGACTTAGAAAACAATGAACAGATACACAGCAAAATCCAAATAGCACCCTCAACTAAGACATGCACTGTTGTTATTTGTAGCACACACAGCCATGGTCCAAATCCTGGTAGTGATAGTAAGCTGTATGCAGAATCATACCCATCAAATGTACAGATTTTGTCGGAAAGTTCAGATAATTGGCTTACATTTCCTGCCTGCCACCTTGCTTCCCCTGGCAAATCAGTGGGATAATCCCAGAAGTTTAGGCAGCAAATAATGACATACAACTGATTGTCAGACATCATAACTGCAGTGGCGGCTGGTGACTTCAAATCACAGAGGGGCTGCAGGAGACAGCTGAATGGGTGGGATCAAGGGGAGGGGTGTGGTCAACCAGAAAGGGGAGGAGCTATGCACAAAACCACAAAAAACTAACTTTAATTAAATACGCTGCCCTGGATGGCAAACCATCATTATGAAAGTCCAATCAAGACAAAAATAAGTGTAGAAGAATAAAAATATTTCAATGCATTGGCTGCATGACAGCTTACTTAATATCTAGATGGAAACAAAAGGTTGTGAGGCATGAAAAAATAAATTACTTTTTAAATACATTACTGGAATGCCAGTCAAAATCAAGTATAAGAAAAACCAGAAGCACTCAACTCAAACCACTTCTCCTTGCACTGCAGTTCTAATTATAATATATTCGGCTTTATTAAAGTACCAAGTAACATGCTGAAAGTAGAAATCTATGTGATGCCCCACTTGTAAAACGTTTCTTATCCAAAAAGACCTGCTGCCTGACAACTTGTTTCATGGGGAAAACATGATAAAAGTAAAAATGAAAAGCAAACAAGAAACAAGCTCAAGATACATTGCTTAAAGGATTACTGTACAGGTTATGGACCACACATGATTGGCATTCTGTTTAGTTTACGGGTAAAGTCTGTAGAGATGACTGGAAGTCTCCAACAAGTGTAATGAGCTTTTTAAATAATGGAATCCTGTCCTTTAATACCCAAGGCTTATACATTATCTAGTCAAGTATTCTCTGCATGGCAACAACAGAAAGGCTTTCAATGTTGGCAATTCTTTAACAGTATGCTTATTAAAGCTTACTTGCATCTTACGATCTCAGACAAGCTTACCTTATGGTCATTAAAGCATTGCTACTTAAACACAGAGCAACAGGCACTTTGAGTAATAAGCATAAATCAACAGTACAAAAATATGACAGAAACCAGACCATTCTGCAAAATCAAGGACAGATGAACAGCCACTGTAGTACTTATGCAGTGTGTCCTCCCCATCCAAGGTAGATACAACTACTCCTTGCCTTGCTTGGACACATCCAGAGTCACTACATGGGGAGTGGGTGCAACAAGCATGTCACAATTTGAAATCTCTCTGGCTGACTGTGATGGCCCTGACACATTTGTCATACCTCTCAACCTCAAGAGCAAGAAATCTGGACAAAGCCATACACAGAAGTGGGACAAAGGCCCAAAAATAAGGACAATTTTTAAATATTGCTCTAATAAACTTAGAAAGATAATAGAATAGGTCTTGCATTAGTATGAATTTTCTGAAGGGTATAAAATCTGAAACTCAAATGTCTGTCATTTTCTAACTTCAGTCTTTAGTGATTTGTCACTAATTTGCCAAAAAACACAATTTTATGAAAAATGGACAAAAATGTGATGCAAAAATATAAAATAGACACACAATACAGCTGCTACCTGTCAAAGAAGGGACACTTTAATATTAGTACTGCTACATTGAGCAGCTGACAAAATAAAATAATCTACATGCATTTCAAGTAATCTATAACTTTGATTATTACAGTTATTTCTTAATTGTAAACCCTCCATGTTTTCTTCCAAAATTGCTATTTTGCGGAGGGATTATTAGGGGGAAGAGCAACATTTTGAGCCAAAAATTGGGGACAGTTGAGAGGTTGGCTATGCCTAATTCTATAAAGCAATGTATTTGCATGTACCTCTCAACCTGTTAATGCAGTAAATCTGAACAAGGCCAAATATATTGGGGGCACATATAAACAGTACTAACAATTGCTCTTGTATAAAATGAGACAGTTGATAGAACAGCTCTTACTTTAACATGCATTTTTCTGAAGGTTATGAAGTCTGAAACTTATTATTTAGTGACTTAATTCCTAAATGATTTGCCAGAAAACTACAAATTTTATGAAGAACAAACCAAAAATAAAAAGCAAAAATCTATTCATTCTTTGAAAATCTGGACAGTTGGGAGGTATAGTTCAGCTGGGCCTGTCTGAGTTTGCTGCCCTTCCCCCCTGACAAAATAATGGTTGAATGGAGCCTCTGCAGCCATTCCAATGAACCATTACTTGGCTATTTCACTCCATTTACTATAAA
Organism: Protopterus annectens; assembly: GCF_019279795.1. Taxonomy (NCBI): domain Eukaryota; kingdom Metazoa; phylum Chordata; order Ceratodontiformes; family Protopteridae; genus Protopterus; species Protopterus annectens. The sequence goes on from NC_056728.1 coordinate 1,901,681,128, forward strand.
CACTAATGTGCATACTGCTTTACTTCTATGATGAGTTGGACTTCATTTGAAAGTTTTATTTTGTATTTTACAGCACAAACACTAAGTCATCTTTTAAACAAAGCAATGCAGTCTCACAATGAAAACTTAGCATTAAAACTTCTCTGCCCTTAAAACTCACATTCATTGAAACAGCATTGAAACCCACATTCAAAGAAAATACATTTTGCCAGTGGCAGATAAAGATTAATTTTGGGCTGTTTTCAAATCATAGGCCCCTTGCATATGAAACATACATGTGCTCTTTGATACACCTTCCTCACTGTACTAAAATGATATTCCTTGTACAATACAGTACACTTGTTAGAGGGTGTTTTAAATTTGTTTTGAACATTTTTTCAGTAAGCAATGAAACAAACCATATGCACCCATAATGGCAAAACTGCCCAGTTGAGAACATTTATCATAAAAAAGTCTACTCAGACTTCCACAGTCCACCATTATTAGTAAATATACACAATTCTACAGTCCACCATTATTAGTAAATATGCACAATTCCACAGTCCACCATTATTAGTAAATATGCACAATTCTACAGTCCACCATTATCAGTAAATATGCACAATTCTACAGTCCACCTTTATCAGTAAATATGCATGATTCTACAGACCATTATCAGTAAATATGCACAATCCCTGAAGTAAGTCATCTAAATAATTCCACATTAAAGAAATCTGTAACTAATGAAGTGGTTGCTGCTAGCAATCACCTTTATATTTCATGGTTTCATCGAAAAATAAAGTGTCTGTTGCCCCTCAGGAATAAATTGCCTATATTACATTAAAAATGATAAGCTAGTAATAATATTGCAAGAGGAAATGGATGGCAAACTGATAACAGACTCATAGCTAGTATCTTCACCAAGGAGAACATTCGCAGTATGGCAGCATCCACTCCTTGTGGGAGTAGAACCCACAGCCTTCTGCATCAACAGCAAGTACACAACCTGTTGTGCTATAGTATTAACTAGGCAACGCACTAAACTTCTATTCCCCTGCAGCTCTCAGCTCCTTGTAAAATCTACTCAATACTCAACTGCATCTCAACTTCGCAGCTCAAGAAAACTGGAAAAAGCCAAAATGTATTTGGGGGGGGGGGGTCAAAAGCCCAAAAACCAGGGACACATTAAACATTGCTTGTATAATCTTGGAAAGTTGCTAGAATAAAATGTTGTGTTGCCACCATACATTTTACTGCCAAGGTCCCTGAGCAAAAAACAGTCAGAGTAACATACCACTTCGCCACATCAGCTGCTTTGTAAAAGAGAGGAAGACTGAAACTTAAATGGCTATCATTTAGTGAATTCAGTTCTCACCATAGCTGTCAACCTCTTAGTACAAAACACCTGGACAAACCAGTAATGAGGGAATACAGCCCTCAAACATATTCAGTGAATTCAGTTCTTGCCATAGCTGTCAACCTTAGCACAAAAACCTGGACGAAGCCAATAATGGGGGAATACAGTCCCAAAATAGGGACAAATTTAAAATATTCATCTTATAAACTTAGAAAATTGCTAGAAAAAAAGTTTGTGCTACTATGTATTCTGAAGAACATGAAGTTTGAAATTCAAATGCCGGTCAGTTTTACTGCTGACAGAACAAGAACAATTTTCAGCAGAGACCCAGGGATTAATACTGCAGACACGTCTTTGTAAAATGACAGGGCACCAGAGCAAATCCACACAAACACAGGGAGGAGATGCAGACTCCACACAGAAGGCACCCCAACCAAGAATCAAACCAGAAAACCTATAGCTGTGAGGCAACAACGCTACCACTGCACCATCAAATATGCAAGGAATTAAACATTCAGAAATCTGAAGTCTGAAATTCAAATGCCTGTCAATTTTACTGCTGACAGAACAAAAACAATTTTCAGCAGAGATGCAGGGATTAATACTGCAGACACGTCTTTGTAAAATGGCAGAGCACCAGAGCAAATCCACACAAACACTGACTCCACACAGAAGCCACCCCAACCAAGAATCAAACCAGAAAACCTATAGCTGTGAGGCAACAATACTACCACTGCACCATCAAATATGCAAGGAGTTAAACATTCAGAAACCCTTAAGTCTGAAATTCAAATGCCTGTCAATTTTATTTAACATTTTTTAATCAGGACAGTCTGACTTGGAACAAAAAAACAATTTTCAGCAGAGGCCCAGGAAGAAATAATGCAGACATGTCTTTGTAACATGGGAGGACACAAAAGCAAACCCACACAAACACAGGGAGAAGATACAGACCCCACAAAGAAGGAACCCCAGCCAAGAATCAAACCCGAGAACCTGCAGCTGTGAGGCAACAATGCTACCAGTGCACCATCAAATAAAACAAACCCACACAAACACAGGGAGAATATAACAGACCCCACAAAGAAGGAACCCCAGCCAAGAATCAAACCTGAGAACCTGCCGCTGTGAGGCAACAATGCTACCAGTGCAACATCAAATAAAAGCAAACCCACACAAACACAGGGAGAAGATAACAGACCCCACAAAGAAGGAACCCCAGCCAAGAATCAAACCTGAGAACCTGCAGCTGTGAGGCAACAATGCTACTACTACACCATCAAATATCAAGCATTGCAACATTTACAAACCACAGATATTATGAGGAACAGATCAGATCGAATATGAGGCAAAAATCTGCAGTTTTTTTACAAATGGTGGTGGGTAGGGAACTCAAGTCTTTAACACCTGCATACAGGGTACAGGGTTCAAGCCTGAGGTATTCCCTACCACACCACCATGAGCACCTGGGGCATTTACACACACACACACACACACACACACCAAATTCAATCCAGCAGTATAAACATTGTAAAAGTGCAGCAAGTACCATAAAAAGCACCATACACTTACCTGTCTGTTCTCCATAATATATCCAGCTAATGTACATCCTGCCTGTGCAATACTCCAAAGACCTGCGAGATCCCAAGCAAAGCTCCTTCCTGACGAGACTGTCCTGTTGCAGTCTGGACCCGACACATAATCCCAGTGAGTAGTGCACAGACGTCTCCTTGTGTTCCCCTCTGGGGACTACTGCGTGTTCATGAAATTTAAAAAAAAATTCTTTTCTATTTTTTATTTTGAGGGGGCTGCAGTCCAGCAGTCCGATAGCACGGGCCGCCCCTGCATAACTGTCAGAAATATATCTATAATAGCAAACATGTCACACTAGCAACTCAACAAAATTTATGCAAAGTATGTCCATCTCTACCCCCATGTTGTGAAGCTATGATCAGATTGTGTGCAGTAACAGAGTGAGACATATGTGTATAATAATAACGTGAAATCTGGTAATATGTGTGGCAACATTCAGGTAGTGTTAACAAATATTCCCTCCACAGGCCTGTCAGATAAGAAAACTGTGCCTGGAAATAAAAGATTGAAATCCTGGACTGGTACTGTTTATTCTGGTATTGTATGGCATTGTTAGTGTTGCAGTTTCTCTGAACAATAATGTATTTCTCATCACCGTCACCCACACTGTGCTACATAATACAACTGTCTAGGAATCCCTGTATAAGAGTGTTGTAATTACAAGGTCAGATTGTAAAATAACAGGAGACTTATAGACAGAAATCAGTGAAGAGATACACAGCAATATCTGAATAGCACACTCAACTGTGATGTACACTGTTTTATTTTTAGCAGACACAGCCATGGTTTGAATCCTGGGAGTGGTAGTAATTTGTATGCAGAATCATATTCCTCAACTGTACAGATTTGTTCAGAATGTCCAGATAATTGGCCCATATCTACTGCCTGTTACCTTGTCCCCTTGGTAAATCAGTGTGATGATCTCTGACATTTAGGCAGCATTTAATGCATATAACTGACTGCTGACCTGTAAATATTCATAAAAACAAACCTGTCATTGTAGCAACTCACCAAAGGTTTATGAGGGCATTTGTCAAAATATGTCTCAGTTTCAATTGCATGTTGTCAAGCCTTGACCAGAGTGTGTGGAATAAGATATTGAGAGGTATGTGCATAACATCAACCTGGATTGTCACCCTGCTAGAACCAATGTCAGTTGCCCTGCTAGACAGGGGTTCAGGGAAGTAAATATTGTGGGAAGAAATATCCAGGGAATTGTTATGGCTAGGCTTGTATAGGCCCTAGGGCTGATAGCCTAGTAACAACCTATGAATCTGGGAATATGTGTAGAAACAGTCAAGTAGTGTTAACAAACAATACCTCCACAGGAATACCAGGTAAGAGGTGTATACGGCAGGTAAAACACAGTTCACGTATATAATTGTCTACAAACAAACCACTGTCCAAACTAAGGCCATAGGGTAGTGTTTTAATACCTGTAAAGTACAGATTACAGCAGTGACTACAGGGATATACAACTTGTTAATTGACATCTCCCTCCCACCATATCTGCAACAAAAATCTTAATACACAACTCAGTGTGTATGTGTACAATTAAATCTACTGTTGGGACATATTTCTTATTGTTTGATAAATATTGAAATTTGTTTGTATGCATGTGCCATGTTGAAATACTCCCACATTGGTGGCATGCTGCCATCAATGTAAACTGCATGCTGTTGTAATAGCCACTGTGGTTCCATATATGCATGTGTTCTGTTTGCTATGCAGCTATTCCATATCTGGAGTTTTAGGTTAATTGGAATATCTATGTATGCTGTTGTACCTAATCCTGGAATGTGTTGACTATTAGTAACCCACATATGTTTTACAATTGAAACACCATAGCACATTTGGGAAGTCCAGTCCCAGTGAACCCACCTCTCCCACCTCATCTGGCCATGGCACTGGGCACCAGCACATCTGGGGCTCACCCCAGGACCTCCTCGTCCACTGGTCCTGCACCATCTTTGGGTGGAACCTCATCAGGGGATGGGGCTCCCCCCCAGGAGCGGGAGCAAAGAGAAAACTGTCACGTGTCATCAGGTGCGGGGTCTGGTGCATAGAGAGTTCCACAGGGAGTTCAGAGATCAGCTACGCCAGCTTGATGGCTGCATGGTGCATTTAGAGGGTCAACCTGCCCCTGCTACCCAGCCCCCAGCACAGCCACCTTTGCGGACATGAAGGTGCAGTGTTGACTGCCCATGGATGGGGACCTCAGTCCCACTGTTTCCATTTGGGGGATCATGGGCTTCCTACTTCCAAATGCCCCTACCCGTCCAAGGTGTTTACTCCCACATGTGTCATATACCACCCCTGTATGCTGTCTTGTCTGTCTTGTCTATCATCCTACCCAACCTACTTCCCCAATATACCTAATATCCTTCCCCAATATCCCTCTCACCTTAAAAAAAAGGCAACCTGTTCCCCAAAAAAAGTCTCCCCCCATACATAGCTGTCCATTTTCCACATGTGTCCACTGGACACATGTAATCGGGTCTGATTGGCTTCACAGCATATTATTGTGTCCTCACCCCTCTCTCAGGAGTTTGAATGTCCAAATCTACCTCCAAATCAGTGTGCATGCACAGCTATTGCTGTAGAAGAAATGGGTAGCTACGGACCATCTCTATACCCGTCCTGCACATCCCTACCTATTTTCCCTACTGTCTATCCCTCTTTGCGCCTGGTTTTCACTACTTTTCTATCACCACTTTTTCTTTTCTTTTAAAGAAATCAGCGTGGGATTAAGTGGGAGTAAGCACTTTTAAGCAGCAGTAAGCAGGATTAATCCTGTTTGCATGGGGTTAAGCAATGCACACACAGAATAAGCAATTTTGAGGGGGCACAATTTAAGTACCTCTTGTAATTACTAATATCATCTCCTCCTCCACAGCCAAACAGATCTGCCTTGCAACACAATACCAACACTTGCAAGTCTCACACCCAGGTCCCTACACAATATAGCCACAAGAAGTTAACAGTAATCCATCCCACCTGTACAATGTCACAATGCTATCAATAAGATAATATGCAGAGCAGTCTGTCTACCATAGGGAATCTACAATGTGGAAGCAGTAAACATTTCAATGATACATATACACACACACATATATGCAGATACATGTGTGTATATATATATATATATATATATATATATATATATATATATATATATATATATACATATATATATATATATATATATATATATATATATATATATATATATATATATATATTTATGTATATACACATACACAAACATATACAAATATTACTACTTATAGATATGTATAGTAAGATACATATTTAGAGGGTGCACAGCATATTGAGCAGCCAGTATTCCTACAGTTGCCACCTTTTAAAATGGACACTGTTTGATTCTCTCATACAACAGACAATTATTGCATGAAACATATACCCACAGTGAAGTCAAAGGATACGACACCACACATGGGTTTGCATACATAAGAAATGTTTGTGTACTATTTCAGTTGCATATGCCATGTCATATAGCTGTTAGATGTTTGAAATACATACTAACTGAGTAATGCAACTCTCAAGCAAAACATTTTATACAGTAATCCGAAAGCATAACATATGTTGCTGTCCAGGTCAAAGCCTTCAAGTAGTACAACAGTAAAGACACACTGGCCCAGAAGATAAGAATCAATCAACAGTAAGTAATGCAGATGTAGTTCGGCCGCCTCCAATTACACTCTGTACCCAACTCCTAGGGGGAAAGAATTAAGTTGTCACAATGAAGATGTATCTGTTACATAACAATGCTTAACTTAAAACATCACTATCATACTGACAAACAGAACAGGCTGTAAGACAGTAAACACTAGCCCACCAATGTTCCTAAGATGAAATGTATGAAAATTTACAGCCATATACCTTAAGGTGTCTTACTACTGATATCTCTCACATGTTGTAACAGCCAAGGTTATATATGGTGCATACCCATGCCTCATAGAATGACTTACAGGGGCATATAACAGTGTTACATACACTGACCTCTGGACTGTACAAGGACACATATGTTTTGTCCAGCTGTAGCCCACATATAAATGGACCATAGCCCACAATATGTGTGAGGACCACAACATCACTGGAAGGATGACAGGAATGGCAGCATGACATAATCATAGGCCACTACTTAACAACCTCTTACTACATGACATATGGACAAAGCCTGGTATATAGGTGGAGGACAGAGGCTGGAACACAGGGCCATATTTGTAATATTGTTGTTATACACTGAGAAATGTTGCTGGTATTACAGGATTGGTTGCAACATACCCTTATTCAGGAATATGAAGTCAGAAACACAAATGGATGTAGCCATGTACTGATAGCACTCAACAGACAGAATGCCAGTGATATATCTGAGACAAGACTTGTGTGGTGGACAGACAAAACATAGCCAATCATCTGGCCATCATGTGGATAGGCAACAGTTGAGAGCTGTGCAGACAGACTGCATTCCATGCTAAACTAGTATGTACACACAAACCATGTACTCTAGCAGTATACAATGCATATAACAACACTACTCACAGTGTCTGTAGGTCTGGAACCTTATACAAATATGTAGTTGGACTGTGTCTGCAAGTCCTCTTGTAAGAGGTATTGCTACCTGCTGTCTGTAACACTGCTGCCCACACACAGGAAGGGTGTCCTCCATACAGGAAAGGTAAATGGACCACACCCACATTATTTAGTAATATATAGTAGTGGGTTGCCATGACAGTGGTTATTGGAAGTACTACTCAGGAGGCTCCATGCAGGTAGCAAGTGGTGGATACTGATTGGTGCAGAGGCTATCACTTGATCATGTGCATCACCTACAAAATCCATGCTGCAATCTATTCAAAGCAGCTCAATCCATGTAGTGGAGACAGAGAGAGAGAGAGAGAGAGAGAGAGACAAAAAAATAAAACAAATATACAGTAAATAAAAAGTTGTTCAACAACTGAAACTACAGACATCCCAAGTTAACCAAGGGGACACAGCAAACTGTATCCGGAAGAGACGACAATCCCACAACTGGTATGTGAAGCATATAGGCATGTAATTGAATGTAATACTTGGTCTATAATAATGGGATAGATGATGTGGAATGATTTATATGTGCCATCAGGAGTTGTTGTAATGATGTCCTGCTGAACAACTGCTATGGACAATAGTGTCTGTCCCTGTGGGCAG